>NW_027527955.1:2018193-2103809 GCF_008692635.1 Crocuta crocuta
GCGGGAGGGGGGCCGGGGCGGGCCGAGCCGCCCGCGCCTCCTCCTGCCCCGCGGCCCCGGAGTCTCGCGGGCACCGACCTGCCAGCCGTCTCTCCCGGACGTTCTTCCACAGCAGATCCCAGGCTCTGGCCGTGGAGTCCCGCAGCTGCTCGCTGATGGACCGCCGGAGCTGCGCTGGGAAGGGTTTCCGTTTGCTGGTCATTTTAGATCCGTCCTNATGCGCCGCCTGCCCCGGAGCCGAGCAAGGTTAACCTCTGCGCTCCGTCAACTCCTCTACTCCTTTCCCACTTTCCCTCCCTCCCTCCGCTCCGCTCCGCGCTCCGCCGCTCCCCTCCCTTCACCTCCCTCCTCCTCTCTCCGGGACTGTCTAGCGCCCCACTCCTTCCCCCAGCGAGCTTTTCCTCCCTCCCTCCGGGCCTCCCTCGCCTAAACCTGACAGCCTGGCCTCGCTGGCCCCCACTCACGGAGCTCCCACCCCTTTGCAGCTTCACTCGGAGATCAGAGGCTGTACCATACTCCTATTTTTCGATACTTTCCATGTTTTCAGTTTCAGAAGCCACCACCATCACTACCACCGGAACACAAAATGTAAACCATGCCACAGCTACGGCCACTATAACTCATCATAGTTTTCCTGAACTCAAGTCACTTGAAATCAGCTATTCAGTTTGGGTAACATGTTCTTTTTGGAGTTTGATACTAGCGTTCTCAGGTTTTGTGTTCATCTCTCCTCATTTCATCAATGAAATGATTATCTGGCTGGAACCAACAATCAAATTAAATGATTTAAAAAGTCAAAATATTACAGCCATTGCGTTGGAGGAAAACAACTTGTAAATATTAAGTTCAAACCGTTAGGAACCTACATTAAATAGATTTACATACCTTGGCATTTAAATCTGCATGCAGTTTTAAAAGTAGGTTTTATGAGGACATGAAATATGACAATTGAACGCTTTTAAGGTATTTTAGTCAATAATATAAAGTAGGCTTATAATTAGAAATGAGCTGATTCCTGCAGGGAAGAAGAAGGAAGAAAGGCACTAGCTCTTGTAGAAATACCTGAGAAGTGGTGTCCAAGTCATTCTGCTAGACTCCAAAGCCTCACAGGTAAGGTGAGGAGAGCGGTAATTCAGGCCTCAGGATGTCCCGCTATCCTCAATCTTTTGCTTCTAAAGTGCTTGGAGATCCTTAGAGAAAGTAATTTTGAAAACATTCGATGTAATTCAACAATGTGATTCATGTCACACAGCTCATGTTTGGTGAGAGGAATTGAAATATTTCAGAAGAAAATTTCTGAATTGTTCAAGCAGTAAAATTTCTGGAATCGCCTTTCTTTGTAACTGTCTTTGAACCACACTGCCAGAGAAGTAGTTGTCAGCTGGTTTTTTAAAAAAATTCAGGTGCTCCACGTGAAGTCTGAAAATTAAATTGTCAAATCCTTTCTCTATTACACAGATTGCTACTGGCTTAAGGCATGGAAGCTGTCAGCTACCTGAAGTATTCCTGCCACAATTCTACCCTTTTTGTAAACACTCCCTGCACTAGTTTATACTGCTGGTAGAAAATAGGGGGAGAAATGATGGTAAAAACAATCTTTATGGTCTTATTTTATTATTTTAAATAATCAAAAATGTTCATTAGTAAAACATGTTTCAGAATGAGCTAGAAAGTAATGATTGAGCTCTTGTGTGCCACCCTGGTAAACCTTGGAAATTGGCAGTTATGAAGCAATAAGTCACGGATCAGAAATGGACCGGAAACTATGGCAGTCATAGACTAATCCAGATAGCTTTCTGGACCCATGCCAAATACCCCTTTGATTACATCCTCTGTTTTGTATGCATGTAATGCTAACGAAATTCTCTGCAAGGAGAAAGACCCGTGTTATCTTAAAGTGACTACTGTATAGTATAGCAACAAAATGTTTCACAATTCCATGCCCAGGGAAGCTGTGTATTTAACTTTGAAAAAAGGATTGAATTGACTCAGACATAGGCAGTAGCTGTAACATTATATGCATAGGAATAGGACAATCCGAGAATATTCCAGCTATTTCACTGATCATTTTAGCTCCAAACATCCTGGACCCCTACTACTTTCTTTGTTAATACGTATTTTATATTCAGATGGCAGGGGTTAGGGGTTTTCTTTAAAGGACTAATTTGAAGATGAACTTTTGCATTGCAAATTTGTTTAGTAGTGGCTGTAGGAGAGCCCATGGATTCAGGACTGTCCAAGAGAAGCCAGATGAAATACTAAAGTGATCTTCCCCAAACAGGTGCCGCCCCAGCAGCTTGTGCCACACAGCTCAGCCCGGCCCCCTCGCGTGCAGCAGGAAGCCTCGCAGCTGTGCACAGGCTGCTGGCACAGATGCAAGGGCTCCGGACTCGACAGGGTCCTGGGGCTGCTGGGAGACTCCTATCCAGGTCTGTAGCACCCACGAGCCCATTTCAAAGCTGGACCTTAAGTAGGACTCCAGAAGGACTACCCTCCCCCTGTGTTCTTCACCTTGAGCAGAGGACAAGGTCTACTTCAGAGAAAAGAAATCCTCACGTCTGCTACCTTCTTACGTACTCCCTCCCTTCCCATCACGGTGGGAGAGGTGCCTCTCTTCCTGCTAAGAGCTGGTCCTCCATCTGTGCTCTGGGTGCCGTCCTTCTCCCTATAAAGACTTTGCAACAGCAATTCTTTCCTCTGTCTCCTTTACCCTCAACCTTCCTCTAAAGCCTCGACCCTTGACTCTCTCCCTTTAAACCAAACCAAAACCACAACCACCATAGCAGGTTGTGTGGCCTCTACCCTGTATCTCTTGGAAAAGAAATCCTGCCTTATCAGCCCTGCAGTCCGGCCCTCCCTCACTACTTCACTGAAACCTGTCAGGCCAAGGTCACCAATAATTGGTTGCTAAACCCAATGAATGATTTCAGTGGTTGTTGTACAGCCTAGGTCATGTGGACAACGGGGCACTGCTGCCCGTCCATTCCCCTCCTCATGACGTGGGCTTGTCTCGTGGCTGTCAGGCCACGTGGCTGAGGCGTGTGTCGTCAGAGCACCTCATCTACCCTCTCAGAGTCGGCATTCCCTAGGTTTCAGTTTTCAGTTCTCCCTTCTCCTGCTGCTTTGGTGTCCCTGGTTCTTGTGTCCCTTCCCATAATTCCGTCCCTCACCTCTCAAGGCCCAACGCGGAACAGACAACAGTACTTGTGTTTAAGAGTATGGCTGGAGGCAGAATTGTGTTTGCCTCTAGCAACTTTCTGCCCTTCCACAACACCTACCTATAAGATTGTATTGTGGATTTAATGAAATAATCCACTTGGCACAAAGAAAGGATTCAGTCAGCGAATGTTATCATTATCATTATCATATTGCTGTCCTATCCCAAATCCTTCCTGAGCCTCTCCAAGGGGCCTTTCTCGACACCCAATCTAAATAACTGCATTACTTCCTCTGATGGCATCCACGAGTGCTATAGTCTGCTCTACAGCACTTATCACTTTGGAATTTTCTTGTTTGTTTGTGGTCTGTCTCCCGGGCAGATCTTGTGGATTAGGAGAGCTGAGGCCTTGTCTGCCTGGTTCACTAATGCATCCTCAGTGCCTGGAACAGTCCGTACAGTAACGTTCAATACACACGCGTAGAATGAGTGATTATACTCCAGGACTGTATATCATTTACCTTACTAACGGATATTTCTAAAGTTTTCCCTCTGAACCTGCTCTTCCATCTCTATTTCCTGTGTTAGTGAGTGACAAGAGAGATGCTTAAAGGACATTCTAAATTCCTACAGAATTCCTAATTTTGTTTTAATTTTTCCCTGCTTCTCCATCTCCAGAGTACTGGGTTTGGTTAAGTTTTCTCCTTTCCTTCCCTGAATTTCTTCTTCTGAGATTCACACTGGAAAACTATTGTCCCCACGGAAAGACCTTCCCTACTTTTTTTCTTCCCTCATGCATTCTTCAAGATTCAAGTCAAATGTCACTTCCTCCTGGAAGCCTTGCACAGATCCCAGTGGCTGGGGTGTTCCCACAGCACCCTGGGCCCAGCAATCACAGAGTACGGTGGGTAACTGTTTTCTCCCAGCCTTCCCCCCTGATCCTGAGTTTCCCCAGCTAGGACTACTACTTGGATTTCTGAATCCCATGAGCCATCTTTAGTGAACAGCACATAGAGGGATCATTCTGACTAAATAAATACTCTATGATAGTTTTGGATGACTGGTTATTCCTAGGGTCTGCTCCTCTGTATAAAATGTAAATTTTAATTATGCCTGTGGCTATGTTGCTCCATTGTCATGAACTATCCCTCTCTTTTCTTATCTCCAGTTTATTAATTTTAAATAGAGAATACATAATAATGATTAGTTTTTAAACACAAAATCATAAAAAGAAACATTAAAATTACATGTCATATTACCAGGAAGAGAAGACTGACAGCATTTGAAAATTTCCCTCTTTAGTTTTTTCTGCATATTTAAAAAGAAACTGGAATAATTTTCATACCAAATTTTGAAAAAAATTTTTCACTTTGCATTATTAGAATGTGAGAATTTTCCCAACCTATTAAGTTTTTAAATTAAAAAAAATTATTATCTTTTTTTTTTTTTTGAGACAGAGCAGGGGAGGGGCAGGGAAAGAAGGAGACAGAGGATCCAAAGTGGGTTCTGTGCTGAAAGCGGAGAGCCTGATGGCGGGGTTTGAACAGGAACCACAAGATCATGAACTGAGCCGCAGTCAAACGATTAATCAACTGAGCCACCCAGGTGCCCCAAGTTTTTGTAAATATACTTTTTGGTGAATGTGCAAAATTCTGCTGGATAGACATACCGTAATTTATTTTAAAACCTTCATAAGTTTGGACATTTCATTTCAAATTTCTGAAATTACAAATAATACTATAATTAACAATTTTGGCAAAAAAAAAGAAAAAAGATCTTTTTTCTTTCATTTTCTCTTAATGCTATATAATTAAGATTCATTACCACTGCACCCACCCTCCTATATATAAGACTGCAATTATACTAACTTCTTATCTCTTCTACTCCCCTTCTTTTAACTCATGATGTGCCATCACCCCTTACACCTAAAAGGGAGAAGTATATTCTGTTCACTTGCTGAGTATTTTGTGTCAGAAGCCTCTGCTTAAGAAAAGAACTCAGTTTCTAACTATGCCAGGCCATCAAACTTTTGCCAGGAGCCTATGGGTATGATCCATTATTTCGGGTTGTTTTTCAGCTTTACTTTAGGAAATTACCTTCCTTACAGTGACCCATTTCCCCTCACTGTACAGTACATGGGTAAAGAGCTCACTGCGACTCCATCCATGCATGTTCTTTCCCCAAGAGGGATGTGATGTGGCAATCCTTCCTTCAGTGTTCCCTTCAGGCATATTTCAGGGTCTTGCATGGAGATTCTGAAATGCAATCTCATATATTTCCTCAGAAAAGTTGTTGCTGAAAGTTCTGGGGAAGCTGGTTTTTCATGCTAGATCTTGGGTGCACAATCACCAATCACTGCCTGTGCGGGTGGGTGTGTCTCAGTGCCCCACTGCAAAGCTCTGAATCTGTCAATCTTCTACTGCTGATAGTTTTGCGTGCTTTGGGGTTTTGTTTTCTTAATTAAAATATTGTTGGGCTCCATGCTTTCTGGTAAGCAAATTTAGGGTTAGCCGTGAGCTCTGCACTGCAGATCAATATCTTTGCCTATGTGTACTATTATACTCATGTACACTGGTAAATGCCTGGAATCTTCAGCCTTAATGTCATGTCATAATATTTCACTGACTTTATGAATATTATAATTCCTTTCTATATTTTTCACGTATGTTTTTGGGGACTGTTACTACCATACAGGGTGATCCTGGATCACTGTGTCACAAATCACTTATTGCACTCACAGGCTACTGGATTGAATAAGTGTCCTGTGACTAGAATCACCTTGATGTCTGCTTGAGGACACCTTGTGGCATCCTTCAGCCTGTTTACTCAGCCATAAAGGTTGAGTAAATTTAACTTCCTACGCAACCATATTTTATTATACTGATATAAGCAAATTGATTGGTTAAGATTCATCTATTTTGCTATGACTGCTTGTATACAAGGCTAGTTTTAGACCTCAGCATGTTTTGGGGACACTGAAACATATACTGTGAGACACTGTCTTGGTGCTTCTGTGCTCTTTAAGGTCAATAAACATATCATCTAAAGAGCTGTGAAAGGCAGCTCCTTGGATCCCTTAGAGAGTAAAGTGTCTGAAGAAGGTAAAGAAGACAGGCAACTGGTTGATACCCTGTCTCTACATCAACTGGCTGTGTGATTTTGACAAGTTACCATTCTTTTCTTTTCCTTAGTCTTGGCATCTGGAAAATGGGAATAATAATAGTGCTTGCCACAGAGAGTTTTCTGCAATGATCCAATGCAATAATACCTGTAAAATACTTAGAATGGTTCCTGACATGTAATGAGCATTCATTAAATGTTAGCTCTCATTATTAATATTATTTGGCCTACATCAATTCTGCAATTGTCACGAGATTCCAGTCAGCTAAATTCTTCATAGCATCATACTAAATAACAAGAAGACACTAAAGAGTCTTAGAGAATAGCAATGAACTGCAGAGGTATAAGAATGGAATTCAGATCTCAGCTCTGAGAATGATAAGCTGTAGGACTGGTAGAAGCTACTTAACCTTCCTGAACATCAGTTTGCTTACTTGTCAAATGCAGACAAGAACATTTGTTCTACTTACCCTGATCAAAGTTAAACTATATATGAGAGAGTCTTATCAATTCAAAGTGCTATCCAAATGAAAGTTGTTGTAGATAATAGGAAAGATAGGAGAGAATCTGTGTTTGGAGCTGGTACATTTCCTACTGGAATTTAAAAAAGTGTATTTATTCAACAAGTGTCTTTATCCTTGAGTGACACAGCTTTCCTCTGGTGGCCCTGTGTTTCACCTGCTGACATGATTTAAAGACAGTTAAGTGTGTGGTGTGGACAGGCAGAAGGGGCTGGGGCCCTCAGCTCCTTCCCTGGGCGAATCACCCACTACAATTATATTTATTTCACAGATACACATGGAGCCAACCTTTGGCATCTCTAAAGACTGTCAGACTATATTCCACATTCTAAAGGAAAATCTTTTGGCAATAGCTCAGCAGTAACTCCCAACTGTTTACTTAATCTAAGTAGATCTGGCATTTTCCTTAGGAATTTTTTCATTAATAAGCCCTTGCCCTAGTGAAGCACTACCTAGGATAAAGCACTTTGTATATATTACTTAATACAGTAAACACATGAAGTAGGCATTCACTTAAAAAAAAATACAGACAAAGGCTCAGAAAAGTTATATGACTAGATTATCAGCTAAAATATTATAGAACGGAGACTCAAAGCTGATCTTCATTGCTAAGTCCAGCTCTCATTGACCAATGCCCCCCATCCCGATCCCTTACCACTCTCCAGAGCCCTGTGTTTTTCACTGATAGTGTTTTTCCTTCCTTGCCTGTAGAACTTTAGAGGTTGTCAGACAATACATTAGAATCATTAAAGAAATGGCATCTCTGTCAGTAACGAGATTAAACCTTTTTCATTATTTAAAGTAATCTAGAGTTAATTTGTATTCAAAGCTACCATTAAGCTGCTGGAACAAATTCTGGTTATCTAATATAATTTCTGGGGTTGAACCAATTTTCATGAAATGATGACTTCAAAATATCTTCAGTCTCCCATCTCCTGATTTTTTCAGATGCAGTGAGGGGTTGTAAGGACAAAGACTGAATTCTGTCAACACCCAATGACATTTCCTTGTTGTCAATATATCAATATCTAAAGAGTGCAAACAATATTATAAAGTATATTTCAATTTCTGATATTTTAAAATGTGTAAACTTCAAGATGTATCTCTTCAACAGAAATTGTCTAAGAATAGCTGAGTTTTACAAATTTTAAGTGTTTTCCTTTTAGTGCCTTATGATAATGTGGTGAATACAAAGGGAGTTATTATATTTAAGAGTTTCTGGGGTGAGGCACCTGGGTGGCTCAGCTGGCTACGTGGCTGACTGTGGATTTCAGCTCAGGCCATGATCCCACAGTTTGTGAGTTCAAGCCCTGAATCGGTCTCTATGCTGACACTGTGGAGCCTGCTTGGCATTCTCTCTCTCCCTCTCTCTCTGCTCCACCCCCCCCCCCACTGTGTTTTCTCTCTCTCTTTCAAAATAAATAAATAAACTTTAAAAAAGTTTCTCAGGCAATGGAAATTACTTTTATCATGTAATATGTATTTTTCTCCTGTCTTCCCCTCTTAGTTGAACATTTTTTTCTTCCATAAGGGTAAGCATTTTCTTTATCACTTCAGTTATGCCCCATTGGGTGGCCATTCATTACTAATAATATATGTTGGTATGATTTATTTTTTAGTAAAATATTTTGCAAGTATCATTTAAAATAAAAACTCCTAATATTAATTAGGAAAAATTCAAATCCATCGTTTGAGTCCTGGGAGATCTTTGTGGATTAATTGATATTTATTGATATCTCTATTATGTATGTGTAGCTGGGGCCTCTGTTTTATGTATCTTTGCATTCTTGTGCCTGGAACTGTGCTTGGCACATGGCATTCTCAAAAAATAAATAAATAAAATGGATGACTGAATTTGATTTTCTTAACTTGTAAGTCTCAGCATAATTGTCACTGCTTTTCAAAGGCCTTTTCTGACCACCTCTGTGTACCCCTCTTACATGATCAAGCCTCACTAACTCTGACCACAGCACATGCCCACGTGATATTGTGTGTTTGTTTATTTTGGTTATTGCCTAACTTGCCCCTTCACTAGATTGTAAATTCCGGGAAAGCAAGGAATTGTCTTTCTTTCTGGACTTTCATTCCCAGACCTGGGGCAGTGACTGGTACAAAGTAGACACTTAATGAGTACATGTGACAAATGAATAAACAATACATCATTTGCTAGAAAAGTCCATGTGACCACATGATCTTGCCCCATATCTTCCGGAGAACTTACTTCCTTTACTTCACAATTGCAGGGATTTTGTCTCCAGCATGACTTTACCTACCTGCCCCATGGTCACGCCCTGGGCTAAGTCACTAGTCACACTGCTGTGCCTCCAAAATCTAGAACCTTAATCTCAGCATCTATAATAGTCTTGCATCTTTCTGGCATTCCTCACCTTGTCCCATGGTCTTTACTTTTGCTTTTCCTTTACTTCATCAGTCCTTCTCTTTGGCCTCACACCCTTCCATGCCTTGGCTTAAGCTCCATGAGTCAGACTTTCAACCACTTTCTCATTGCACACACATGCACACCCTCACACAGCTGTTTCAGTTCCTAGCTATTCCACACCCATCTGACACAACCCCAATCTCCATTCTTCCATCCAGGCTGCCACAGGCTGTTGGTGAAACCCCAGGACTACACGGACAGGTGACACAATGCTGATGGACCGAGAGGTGCCAGCAAATTTTCACCATGTCTCTAGCTGGGCCTTGTTCCTGTCCTCTACCATGGCTATCTCAAAACCTCACCACTCTCCTCAAGACCATGCACACTCAAAACCATCCATTTATTGTGGTAAAGTATACATACTACTTATCATTTCAACTATCTGTTGTATAAGATTTGGTGACATTAATCACATTCACAATGTATAAAAGTCACAACCATCTATATGTAACACTTTCTCTTCCTCAACAAAACACTTCACTGATAAACAGTAACTCTCCCTGCCCTCCTCCCCACAGCCCCTGGTGATCACTATTCAACTTTCTGTCTCTCTGAACTTGCCTACTCTAGGTACCTCACATAAATCAACCCAACTGTGTGCGCCTCCTTCCCTCTTGCCCTCATCATTGACACTTGCCTGATGCTTCACAGAGAAAACTGAGAAACTGGCAGTTCCTTGAATGTGTCACACTCTACTTTGCCTCAGTTCCTTTGTACCCATTCTTCCTGTCTGGAACACACTGGCTCTTCCTTTCTATAGACAAATCTAAACTCCAGAGAGTAACTATTTCACTCTCCCAGTGGACTGTGACCCCCAGAAGAGTAGGAAGTGAGTCTTTCTCTATCCCTCCTCTGGAATATGGTACCAAATACACGGTAAGTGCTTACTATATATTTATTGAATGAATAAGGATTGGAAATTGGGGCTAAAGACTGAGCTAGGGAAGCTGGGCATGACCATGTGTTTATTATCCAAAAGCATTGAAATATTTAGCATCAATCTGTTAGACATAAGTTGATCAAATATGCATACAAACATATGTGCTGAGTTACAATTGATAACATGATCAGGAATGACAGGAAATATTAGTAATATATAATAGTAATAAATTGTAGCAAATAAGTATAAATAAAAATACATAGATAAGTAACAAATAGAAAAATATTAATAAAAAATAAAAATAGTAATAAATAAGTAGTATAAATAAATAGTAGTTAATATAAACTATTTTCAAATACTTAATCAAGTTGATTAACTTAAAATGTTACATGGGGATTTTTTTCCCTCCAAAATCTGCATTTTTTTTTTTAATACTTGAGAAAACTAAATCTTGTCATAAATTAACTCTCTTCCCTTCACCCAAACCAGGGTTGGAGTCTATAAATGCAGAGTCACCAATATCTCAAATATGTAATAAAAATGAATTGGGTTGTCTTTAATATGTAAGAATGCACTGTTAGTTTAACATGCAAACTTGTTGGGATTATCTGAATAGGAATACAGTATTGTAAAACAAAAAAATCAATAATGTCTCATCTAAAGGAAAGTGTGTGTGTTTTAAAAGGAGAATAGAATAATGATTAAGAAAAAGAAAGAGGACCAAAAAAACCCCACCATAGGATGTCGGTAATAGCAGAAAGGTAGCAGCTAGATGAAGCCAGAAGGAACAGAAAAAGGCTCCAAAATACAACCTACCAAGTAGTACCACAAAAACAGAACCTACTAGAATTCTGTAGGGAGGCATCTGCAAAAGGTAGAAACTCCAGAGTAAGAAAGAGTCAGTCACCGTCCATGACAGCATGAGGCAATCACAAAAACAAACTGATTTGGACTCATCTGAGCCTCAAATAGGAAAGGACCCTGGTCCCCTTAGAGAGAAGGAAAGGAGACTGCAGAGAACACAGGGTCTGGGGTAGTGGAATTAACAAAAATCCATAGCCACAAAGAATTCAAATTGGGAAGTCTAGTAATAGGAACCGGGAAAGGTGATGTTTAGCACCTTTAATGTGGGCAAAGGGCACTAAGGAATATCAACCTACACCTCTATGCACATCAGAAATGTACAGTTGGTGTCTCTGCATTTCATTTCACTGCTACAGGGTTAAAGTGCATTAGAGCAGCGCTGTGTCCCACATGAGAGAGCAGTCAGGGCTGGAGAAAAGAGCCCTGTAGGGAAGGCAAAGCAAGGTGGCAAGGCGAGAGATTCTTCCCACTGGGCCCTTAAGTGGTGGAAATCAAAACTGAACACATGATTTTTTAGCAGATGAAATGGCATGTATTTCATCAAATGGGCTTTGTAGAGGAATCATGGGTGAAATAAATACAAAATGCAATCCCTCAGCTTTCAGTACCTTAAAGAAGAAATCAAGCTGTCTGGAAGCCTCCTGTATGAGCTGTATATTCACTGCAGGTCAGATGTCTGACCAGGAAAATATTTTACTCTGTCTCCTCTCTACTCAATCTACTCAATCTACTTTTCTTGATATAACTACCAAGCATAATCATTTTCACCTGAGACATTAATTATCCCTGCTCACAAATTCTTTCTCTTATTTTCCTAATTTCTCTTTAACGGTTTTATTTTATTTTCCCACTTTCACAGCTTTAAATAACATTGTCATCAAGACATTATTGGTGTAACACAAAATTCACCCATTGGTTGTTTTATTTTAAGCAAGTTTTTTCTTAATACTTTTGGTTGGAGACTCCTCTCACAAGGGCATATGGCCTTTTTCTCTCTATGTACAGTATCATAGGTACAGAAGAGCTTAAACTTGGCTCTATAAGCAAATTATAAGTGTGTGTGTATACATATATATGTGTGTATGTATATGTATCACTTGGCTTCAATTGTTAAAAATTCTTGCAAATAATGTTTCCTAAAATTAATTTGGTTTGCTTAAGAAAGATAGGATAGAAGATAGAACTCTGTCACAGATAGTGGACGAGTTTAATGCTTCTGAGGCTGATAAATATGTTTGTTCTTAGATTTAACAGGACTTCCCTGTAATCAATCTGGATACAACTAGTACTTAAAGCAGGGCTATTTCCAAAGTGTCAATTCATCATTCCAAATCAAGATTTCTTAGAAATAACTATTTTAATCTTTGTGTTCCTAACCTTAACTCTCTTATTATTTGTAGGAAAGCCATAAAACCTAAGCAGACACCTGCTTTTGATTTTTTATTTCTATTTTCTCCTTTAAATTTCCCAGGCACCTGCCTACCCAACTAACCCAGCTTCGTTTCCTTCACCACGCTTCACTCCTGCCATCTGAGGCTGTTGGCTTTCTCCTTCATTCACCCAGCTTTTAAACACCTGCAGTTTCACAACAAGGATAGTATTGTCTAGCTGTTTTACTTAGCAGTAGGTTGATTTACCTGTCAAGATAAAGTTCACTGTACCTAGTATTGGATCTCTGGATTAATGCCTTATAAAACAGCACATTTGCACAGTTCTATGCCTTTCATAAGCATTAAACACTGATTTCGCTTGATAGGCCGGATATTATATCAACATTTAGTGAAAGGAGATTATTGCTGGGAGCTCAAAGATGAACTATTATGAAAGCTAACCTTTTGGATTCAAGCTAAAAGTTTATTTTTTAGGAAGGATTTTTAAAGGTTATGACAGGTGTTATCCATGTCCTATAAAAGAGTACTGTATAAGTATCCAGTAGTCCAAGTTTGCCTTAAAAATACATTAAAATAAGTATATCGCAAAATGATTAACGACAGCATTCACAGCACAAACACTCATCACCCTTCTGTCACTATGTAGATAACATATCAAGAAAAAGGGGAACAGAATTTTCCTTAAGTCAGAGATGTGATCTATCATAGTACAAATGACTCAATTTTGTTTTTTACCATTTTCATTTTACAAAATGTATGTTACATTTTGTACAAATGTACAAAAAAAAGAATGTTTCCATCTGTTTCTGGATCTTCTTTTAATTTATGTCTTTAAATTAACAACACCTTTAAGCAGAGTTTTGAAACCTGAAGGCAGTTCTCTGCCTTAAACAGTTAATCAATGCAACATACAGGCTGGCTTCAATTAAATTCAGTCGAACATAGCTGTGTTCTGATTAACTACAATAGAGAAGAAAAGATAGAAACTATCATTTCCCAACTGTAAGTAGCTCTTAAAAAAAAAGGAAGACAACAATTTTTTTTTACTACTAAAAACAACAATAAAACTTCTTCACGTTTTTAAAAACCAAACTCTATGGTTTAATATCCATTTGCAGACTCTTGAGTGTGGTATTGTTAAATTTTATCTTAACCTGTTCTGTGTCTGCTTTTATCTTGGTGGGAAAAGTATCCCAAGACAAAACAGCAGCTAGCTACCTATCTGATATGCCTTTACCATTATTTTTTAAGTTTAACCATTTTATTTTTTTAAAATTTTTTTCCTTAAATAGTTTATTGTCAAGTTTAATATGTCTTTAACCTTAATTGTATAATATAAACCAATTAGAGAAGATTTAGGGGAAAACTCAGTTGTGACTCATAGTATTTTTATCTTGCCCATATCAAATACTTTAGTGGAATATGTATTTCAAATTGAACTACACTTAAGAAGGTTTGATGTTTTTTGTGAATTTAAGGATTTAGTAATCTCTCCTATTGTGGGTAGTCCCTAACTAATGCATATTGATTTAGATCGGTCACTTTCAGATATATGGCCACTCAGAAAAAGGGCCCAGAGGGCTCAGTAACTGTAGGAAACCTCCTCCCCTTTGTGATAACAGGGTTTGTGATTTCCTTCCCCTTCCTCCTTCTATCACTGTTATTTGGTATTGCCTATGTCCCCAGTCTCTCCTCCTACTTCAAACACTTCTTATCTTAGGGGAGTAAACCCTATGAGTAATCACTCTCCCCACTTCCTCAAGGCACCCCTCCACCAACTTTTCTCCTCAATATATCCCAAGCCCAGTAACATCTAACCAGCCCCCTCTCCCATCCTGGCCTAGCTCCTATAATACAGAAAAGCTCTTTTGATGAAAGGTTATTTCTACAAAATGCAGATAAAACTTGTGCCAGCCCTCTTTGTACTCAAATATCATAATTAGCATTCATTCACTCATTCAACAAATACTTATATCCTGTATAGTAGACACCATGTTGGGCACATGATACAAAGGTATTGTATGCAATTCTTTCTTTCCTTATGGCCTTTTTTTGTTTTTTAATGTTTTATTTATTTCTAGGAGAGAGAGACAGCGTGAGCAGGGGAGGGTCAGAGAGAGAGGGAGTCACAGACTGAAACAGGCTCCAGGCTCTGAGCTGGCAGTCAGCACAGAGCCCGACGCGGGGCTCGAACCCACGAACCGCGAGATCATGACATAAGCGAAAGTCGGACGCTTAACCGACTAAGCCACCCAGGCGCCCCTGGACTTTTAAAAATAAAGAGAAATAAGGGCACCTGGATGGCTCAGTTGGTTAAGCATCCGATCCGTGGTTTCAGCTGAGGTCATGATCTCACAGTTCGTGAGTTTGAGTCCCGTGTTGGGCTCTGTGCTGACAGTGTGGAGCCTGCTTGGGATTCTCTCTCCTTCTCTCTCTGCCCTCCCCTGCTTGTACTGTCTTTGTCTCTCTCAAAATAAATAAATAAACCTTTAAATAAATAAATAAAAATAAAGAGACATAATGAGGGTTTAGAAGGGAATGGTGTTTTCTGAGTTTCCTCCTTACCATTATTATCAGGAAAACATCATCAACAACACAAACCTTTGAGAACCTCGTTTATTGGCTGCGTACTATGTCCTGGGCTCTCTGTTCGATGCTGGAGATAGCAGAATAAAGTACAAAAGATCCTGTGCCTTGAAGAGTCTTACACAAGAGTGCAGACTAGAAAAACACTGGAGAGTTAAAGTCATCCTTAACAGAAATAAGGGGATGGCTGTGGACATGAGGGTGGCAGACCATAGTGAGTCTTCCAAGGGCTTCCAAGGGCACGAGTTTCCAGCCTCCAACTCAAGGCCTTCTGGGAGGCCCTCCCAGTATTCCCTGTGAGAGATACCATCACATTCCATCCTTTCCCATCATCACACACAGTCCCTACTGGAATCTCTGACCAAGACAACAGGAACCACCAGAAGTGAAGAGCCAGAGTCAAGTTTGGGAAGTGAGTAAGGCTGACTGAATTAGCCAATAAGAGTGCAGAATTCTCAGTGAAATTTGAATATCTGATAAACAACAGGTAAGTTTTTACCAGAAGTATGTCCCATGCAGTATTTGTATTTGTATTGTTCTGTGTTTTAGCTCACACCCTTGAAAGTAGGATAATATCTTCATTTCTATTTAGCCTCATTGGGCATCTCAGATGCCAGTTCAGAAGTACTTTCTCCTACTTGTGGTTCTCAGCTTCTCAAAACATTGAGACATTTAGTAGGTGCCTCTGTAGGTGTCTGTTTTCTTTTTTGTGCTGACACAGCTGAAAGCCTACCTACTTCTGGATGCTCAGAGTCAAATTAAATTCAGTCTTTTTCAGTGAAAATGGTTATTTCTCTTACTGAGATTTTCTCCCTTCAAATACCTTGAAAAAGTGTTAACTTTATTCCAATTCAGTGCACTTTATGATAGCTATCAAAGAAATATATAAATGGTCCTTCCAAAGAAAAAAAGAAATTTGCATGAAAGTCAAGAGACTTTTCTTTCTTTTATAAAAAACTTTTTAAATGTTTATTCATTTTTGAGAGACAGATCATGAGCAGGGGAGGGGCAGAGAGAGAGACGAAGACACAGAATCCGAATCGGGTTCCAGGCTTCAAGTTGTCAGCACAGAGCCCCGCGCAGGGCTCGAACTCAAGAACTGTAAGATCATGACCTGAGCCTGAGTCAGATGTTTAACCGACTGAACCACCCAGGTGCCCCAGTCAAGAAAATTTTCTAATGGAGACTTTTTCAACTGCCCTGAACAAAGTGTGGAAACGGTCTAGTAGTTCAAGGCAAACCAAACATATCCTGGTAAGGTATATGTCATCCAATGAACTACCGCTTGTTCTGGCCTTGTAAACAGAGGACTATTTGAAAGCTCCCATTCTCTTTGTTTAAAGAATGTGTGTCGAGGTTCCTACACACAGATGTACATTATATTACAGATGTATTTTAGGTCAAATTCGTTCTGAAGGCAATTGGAAGAAAAATCTCCCTTATTTGGGGAGCTACTTACCATTAATGAATAGAGAATCCTTAGTTTTAGTACATAGTTTGTCCTCAGCAAGTAATTCAAGTATTTGTTAAGTAATTCAAGAAATATCAACAGATTCATCATTTTTTAATTTCCCCAGATATTTCTGATTTTATATTCAAAAGACATGACAGCTCAGACTACTACAAATGGGTATAAAGTTGCAGGATAAAGTACATAAGCATATTTATCTTTATATATGTTTTATTATATATTAATATCTATATCTATATTTATCTGGCCTTTTTTTTTTCCAGTTTAGTTCTGCCACTTTCTAGAACAAGTTACAGCTAATCTGTGTCTCTACTTTCTTACCTGTAAAATGCAGATAATAATGTACTCTACTTCATTGGACTCTTGTGAAAATTAAATAAGATCATATTTATAAAGCATTTAGAAGACCTTGTCACATATAACTATCACTATGAGCTTTTTTTATATTAATCGGTTATAAATAATTATACTTACCACTTTTGATCCTCCTAGAAGAGGAAATTAGTTTTTGTATTTATGTATTGCTAAATCTTTGCTCCATCTTTTGTTCTTGGCTGAGTTTGGGGAATAGGAGATGCTGATTTGCATAGTACAATTAGTTTCAGAAAGGCAGCAAGAAATTAATATACAGTAAACATTTGCTAATATCACTTAGGCTGAATTTTAATTTTACCATATTTTCAGCTGGATTTGGGCATTAGGAGAAAATGTTTTTCACACTATAGTAGTTTCAGCAACAGGAAATTAATATACAGTGAAAACCTACTCGTACCATTTTTTAATGCCCTAGAATTTATTTTATTGTTTAGTTATAATTGAAGAGATTACCTGGGCTTTTGCATTCATTTGCAGGACAAAACTATCCTTTCTAAATGTTGCCCTACTTTAATCTGATATATTTTCTTTAACTAAAGTGATAATAATTGTTTTCATCTCTAAATAAACTGGTATAAAACATGTTAACATAATTCTTAATAGGAAAAAGGATTATCAGTTCTTTCCTTCTTCAATTGTCAGTGCTTCTACCATCTTAGCAAAAAGGAATTAAACTGAAAGTATAAATATTGACCAGACACCACTTCAAGACACTATAATAGGGATATAAAAACAGTCCTGTCTGCTTTCACCGTCACTGGCATCTGAAAGCATACTACATAGAAAAGTTCAGCTCATTTTTTCTTTCTACATCTGCTTTGCTGAAACATCTGTTAATACTATGCCGTTTCTGAAAAACTGTTAAGAAAGTACACCCTCCTTAAGTCTGTGTATGTAGATATCAACCATTCTACATTTGACTGATGTCACTAAGGATTTCACAATGGATAACAAAAATGTTAAAATTTAACATTTAATAAAATGTTAAAATATTGGCTATGTTAGCATTCTTTTTTCAGTAGGACAGGGACAAGAAAAATTTCAGTGTTTAATAAAGGAACAACTTATTGATTCCATCATCCACGGTTTATGCTCATTAAGAAGGCAATAACTGATTAATATAGTGCTTATCAAAAGGATTAACTGAAAGAAGATGATACATAGTAGTGAAGACACTGAGCTGTGATACTTCCCAGATTTTGAATCTCATCCTGGCACTGCCCTTACAGAGCTATGTCACGTTAGCTTGGTCCCTTAAATTCACTGGTTTTCATTTGTGAAGTGAGGGAGACAGAACAGATACCCTCTGAGATCTCTTTCCTAAAATTGTATGGTTTCAAGGACATGTTTGATACTCAACACATGAACTTCTCCTTTTCAACTTAAGCTTTTTATACAATAACCATATTGCTTTAATTCCAGAACTGAAATGGAGAAAAAGTGGTCAGTGGTCACACAATTTATTTCTATTTAAACTCCATCTAAGGTTCAAAGGGACTTAAATCAATAGATCTTATCTCAGAAACACCTGCCACATTTTAGATTTAAGATACAACCAATCAAAATTAGAAAGGTCCACAGATTCCTGGCTCTAACTCTCTATTCCTGTTAATCTGTTTTAATACAGACAATCAGACCAATCACTTCAGATTATAGGTGAGTGAATGAGTCAAGAACAGTCAGGGGAAAAATGTTTAAAGCATTAAATGTAAGCAGTTGGAGGAAATGTGTAACCTCTATATATCTGAAAGGACACAAAAAGTTTGTTCCAAATGGATCGCTCATCATAAAGTCAGGGGTTGAGTAAATAGAGTAAATAGGGAGTTATAATGAAGGCTAAGTATGACCCTGCTTAACTACCTACACATACCCTTTAAATACACCTACATTATGTGCATGAATGGAACATTATTAGCTCTCATTTATGTTAATCCAGTAGAGATCATGTCATTGAACTATGGTTACTCAGTAGTAATGTTTTGCACCAGAAATACTAAATGCTTGACTCATGCCTTTGAAGTTGTTTCATAATTCAGAATAAAAATTACCCCAGGAAGTCAATCTCTTATGCGTTATAAATGACTTTCTCTTATTTGACCTTTTATTGTAAAAAATCAACTAACTCTTTGTTGGGATGCAGTGCTAATTGCTCAAAGAAGTTTTATGTAATCCTTTCAAATGTGAACCAAGCAAAACAATCAGAATCTCCATTAAGCTGTCTACAGAGGGCACATGATCACAACAGTACACAACTAATGTGACTCTGTAGCCTAAAGATAATTTGTGGTAGAATGTTTTCAACTAAAAATAAGTCACAGAAGCAGAAAGACCAGAATGTGAGAAAGTAAAAGAACCTGAATTCTGAATAGAGCTATTATTAGTAGCTTTCTTGGCCTCTACATTAACCAGGCAAGGCAGTTCAGAAATAATGAAGAACCTACTACTTCTTTAATTTTATCATTCAACAAATATTCACTAGCTTTTTTTTTTATTCACTACTGTCATATTAATGATGCATCTGATTAGAGCAAAACCAACAGGAGTCATGCTTCAGGGTACATTCAGAATTTTTATAAACATCCTTACTTCCCTGAAAATTCATTCTTTCAGAGTTACTTTCTATTTCCCATCTGTCTTTGATCATGGGACAGCCCCTAGCCAAACATAAGAATTTAAACTTTCATCTGATTGTCCCGCAAATAATTTCTCAGCTCTTTCTTGTCATACAAGAGCAATTAGCTTTCAAAGCCTCCCTGTGGAAGTTGCCAATATTCTAAATCTAGGGACAATGATGGGAAATTTTCCACACAGTGTTTTGAAGCCTCCTGTATACATCCTTTATACATCAAGCCTTAAAATGTTCACAATTATATTTGAAGTTCCTCAATCTCATTGGATTTGTCCCAAAACCTTTAAAGTGAAGGTAATTTATATTTAGTTAATTTTACTATAAGTTTAAGCAAATGAGAAATCATTAATTAAGCATCATTTAAGAATTCAATTAAACTGAAAGTATAAATATTGACCAGACACTAGTTCAGGGTTTATATCAAGGGATATAAAAACAGTTCCTATATCAAAGGACACTAACAACAGAGTGAAAAGGCAACGTACAGAATGGGAAAAACATTTGCAAATCATATATCTGAAAAGGGGTTAAAACCCAGAATACACAAAGAATGTCTACAACAACAACAGAGAAAAAAACCAACCTGACTAAATAAAGTAAGCAAAGAACTTGAATAGACATTTCTCCAAAGAAGACATCCAAATGTCCAATAAGCACATGAAAAGATGCTCAACATCACTAATCACTAGGGAACTGCAAATCAAAACCACAACGAGATACCATCTCATTACCATCCCATTAGAATAGCTATTTCCAAAAAACAAAACAGAACAGAACAAAAACAAACAAAAAACAAAAACAAAAAATAAAGAAAACCCACCAAAATAGAAAAAAACAAGTGTTGGTGAAGATGTAGAAAATTGGAATCCTTGTGCACCGCTGGTGAGAATATAAAATGGTGCAGCTGCTATGGAAAATAGTATGGAGATTCCTCCAAAAATGAAGAGTAGAATTACCATATGATCCAGCAATTTTACTTCTGGGTGTACACCCGACAGGAAGTAAGGACACAAACAGATATTTGTACACCCACGCCCACAGCCATATTTTTCACAATAGTAAAAAAGTGGAAGCAACTCAAATGCCTATTGATGGATGAATGGATAAAGAAACTGCAGTATATATACACAATGGAGTATTTCCAACCTTAACAAGGAAGAAAATTCTCGTACATGCTGCAACATAGATAAACTATGAAGGCATCATCCTAGGTGAAATAAGCCTGACACAAAAGGACAAATACTGTATGATTCTCTCTTATATGAAGTACATAGAGCAGTCAAATTCAGAGAAAGAAAGTAGAATGATGGCTGCCATAGTTTGCAGGGACAGAGGAATGAGAAGTTGATGTTTAATGGGCTTGAGTTTCAGTTTGGAACAGTAAAAATGTTCTGGAGGTGGGTGGTGGTATGTACACAGAATGTGAATGCATTTAAATGCCACAGAGTCATACACCTAAACATGGCTGAAATTGTAAATTTTATGTTATGCATCTTTTACCATAAGAAAAAAAGATACTCCCTGCCTTTATTGGGCTTACAATATAGTGGGGAATGTGTATGTATGTAAACTTAGTACACAAAGTAAGTGAGATAGTAGTAAGAATAGAAATTAAACACTATGGTGTTCAAAGAACGTAAAGATAGGAGCTGTTTCAGAAAAGGTTGTATAGAATATACAGTAGTTGAGGTTTACCTTTGGAAGACTGCTACAACTGCAATAAGAGAAGGTGAGAGCAGGTATCCTATATAGAGACCAGTATAGGGGCACCTGGGTGGCTCAGTTGGTTAGGCATCCAATTTTTGCTGAGGTCATGATCTCATGGTTCATGAGTTTGAGCCCCATGTTGGGCTCTGTGCTGACAGCTCAGAACCTGGAGCCTGCTTCAGATTCTGTGTCTCCCTCTCTCTCTGCCCCTCCCCTGCTTATACTTAATCTCTCTCTCTCTCTCTCTCTCATAAGTAAAAGATTTAAAAAAATTTTTTTAAAGAGACCAGTATAAAGAAAGCATGGAAGTAAAATTTGGGGGGTGTGGTTTTGGAACTGTGATTCCTCCCAGTTAGGTTAAAGTTAGAGTAGTGTTTCTCAAACTTTAATGTGTATACAGATCACTCAGGAATTTTGCTAAAATGTACATTATGATTCTATAGGTCTAATGGTAAAGTCCAAAAGTCTTTGAGTAAGCTCCCAAGTGATACCAATGCTGCTTTGAGCAGCTCAATGCGTCCAATATGTATGCCTATGAATGTAGATTAGTTCAAGGTTGAAAACTTTGAAAACCAAAAGTCTGTACATTAACAGAAAGCGATGCCAGTGCTGGTTATTGTTTGGAACTCTTCTGGGTAGGGATATCATATTATTATAGCCATTATTCCTTAGGAAGATTAATCTGGCAGCCACATGTAGTGGCTCATTCAATAGAAGACAGACACTGTGGAGACTGGTTAAGGATCAACAAGGCCAGTCAAGAGACTACTAGTAGTAAATAGGCTAGATGTGGGGAAGCTTGAAACAGGCAAGTGAGAGAGAATGAAGGTGCAAAGTGGAGATCAAGTTAGGGGAAAGTTTAGAGGCAGACAAGATATATTTCCTGGCAGCTGACCTTGCAGGGGAAAATATAAGGAGGAAAAGTTTTAAAAAATGCTGATGATTAGAATATGCACTCAGTCAGGTTTTCCCAAGACTCTCCAAATTTATGACTATTGTCCCAGAATAATAATTAATAGTGCCCCTTCCACACTAAAAATTAATAGTGCCTCCTTCTACCCATTTGGGTGATAAATAATATGGTAGCACAGGTGACTACCAGGATGTAAAGGAGACTTAGGTTAGTTTGCAGTGGGTACATAGGGGATGCTATTCACTCATTCATTCATTCAACATCTTCCAAATGTCAGCTATACACCAGGCACTATTCTAATTGCTGAGGATATCTAGGGTTAAGTAAAAATGACAATACTTGGGGTACCTGGGTGGCTCAGTGGGTTAAGTGTACAACTCTTGATTTCAGCTCAGGTCATGATCTTGCAATTCATGAATTTGAGCCCCACGTTGGGCTGTGCAGAGCCTGCTTGGGATTCTCTCTCTCTCTCTGCCCCTCCCTCTCTCCCTCCATAAAAATAAATAAATAAACAAAAAAATAACAACAACCTAAAGGGTTGTCCTAATAGAATTTATGATCTAGAGGAGACTTACATGTTCCAGAAGTGGAGGTTGAGGAGATGGAAAGGGAGCAAGTTGAAGGTGCCAGCAAGACTTATTGTCAGGGACAGTGTCAGACACAGAATCAAGAATGGGGAATTTGAATTCAACAGGGAAGAGGATGTAGGTTTAGATATAGATTTGGTCTTTGTGGAGGATGAAGCTTTAAGAGTGGGTGAGATGTCTCCCTGAGGGTAGAGACCATGGGCAGTGCCTGCACTGAGGGAAACACAGGGAAGAGTCAGTGAGGCCGTGAAGGAGCAGTCAGTGCCTTAAAGGAAGTACCAAAGTACTGCTCTGTTACAGAAGCCAGGGAGGTCATGGGCTCTCCAGGTAAAAATACAAATGTTGTTGTAAGGTCAAGAAGACAGATCTGAGACAGGTGGCCACTGTGGGGAAGGAGTGGTCAGCTTTGGGAAACAATGCACTGGGCCCTGGGGATTGGTCAGTAAGATGATGCATAGCATTCTCCATATGATAAAAAGTCTTGAGACTCTTAAGGGGTCTAGCTTATTCTTAGATGATAATTTGCTGCCATAACTTATTTCTTGTTATTCCACTTTTTTATTATCAATAAAATAATCTTTTTGTAGTTGTTATTCCTGAAGATTTGGAACAAAATAAATCAAAAGCTCTAAGCATCTCAATTTTCATCAGTAACTAGGGCACAGTTTTCCTCAGATTACTGTGAGAATGGGTTATAATGGCACTTTGCATTTTAAAAATCTAAAGTAGCAAACTAGAACCATCTTTTAGTAAAAACATTTAATTTTACTTCATGTCTTTTTTCTGACAGAAGGAGACATCTGTTTCAATCAAGAAAGATTGAAGTCTGAGGTATGTGACACCATGTGAAAAGTACTGGGATTTCTCTGAAAGGTAAAAAACAAAGTTATCTATCCAGAATTGTCAGTACTAAGGCTGTTAGTATGCATATTAATTCCAGTAGTTCTACCTGACAGTAGAAAAAAATGTTACTTTAGCCTCATGGGTTTGCAAGAAATATTAACAGAGGATTTCAATCACTCTGGCTCTGACCCTTATCCTCTGCCTACACACACACACACACACACACACACACACACACACACACACACACCACTCACAGAAGATAAGGATGCATCCTATTTGTAATACTTTTAGGGAAGAGTCTATAATACCTCTGAATAATCTATATCAGAATTGAAAATCCTATCGTAGAGCAGGAAAGTATGTGATTACTTTCCGTGGTTATGATGTAGTTTTTTTGTTTGTTTTTGTTATTTTGTTTTTTCTGGTTCTGAACCTAGGGGGGGTAGGGCTGGGAACACAGGAAATAGAAATTGATTGAATGGATAAATTATCTAACAACCAAATGAACAAAATCCTGTTATTAAACCATTCTCAATAGCCAATACAATTCTGGTAGGAATGTTTGGTAAATTTTAGTGGCTAAATGACTATTTTTATAGCGTGGGAACAATGCTGGTGCTGGTTATTGTTTGTTGAATGAAGCCATTGAGCAAAGCTTCATTTTAATGGGGGAAAGCCACTGTCTAGCTGTAGGTCCCTGGGGTCGAGGGAGGGGTGTCTCCAGACCTTTCTTGGCTCTCATACTTGTAATTCATAGAGGCTGTTACTCAGTGGTGTCTGCAGGGAAGTGGACAGTTTAACCTGGGGGAATGTTTGGGGCTGCATGCCATTTGAAAGTCTCTACATTCCAGTGTAGACCACCAGACTTCGCTTCCAGGGTCCACCTGAACCTCCACTACTGCCATATGGTGAACTCACCACCCTAAACATTCTAATGCATGCCGAGCTCTACCCTTGCTGCTTTACAACTGCTGAAATCTTACCTTGCAAGCTGACCTGAAGCTCCACTGCCTCTATTATGTCTTTACCCCACTGTGGTTCTCAGGAATAATTTCATTCTCTGAAAACCTGTGTTTATTATTTAAAATGTGCATTTGATACTTAGTATAAACTAGATCTGGTTTTCTTTACAGAGTTCCTATGAGAGTCAAATAAGACAACATGTATTTTAAATTTTTTTTAATGTTTTTTTTTTAATTTATTTCTAGGAGAGAGAGAGAGAGAGACAGCATTAGTAGGGGAGGGTCAGAGAGAGAGGGAGTCACAGACTCTGAAACAGGCTCCAGGCTCTGAGCTGGCAGTCAGCACAGAGCCCGACGCGGGACTCGAACCCATGAACCGCGAGATCATGACCTAAGCAAAAGTCGGATGCTTAACTGACTAAGCCACCCAGGCGCCCCAGACAACATGTATTTTAAAGCACCTTGTAAAACAATACAAATTAAAAATATGTCCTATAATGCTTTTTATGACATTTACAGAGTTTTTCATAAAAGCTATATGACAATGTTTGAACATTGGGAAATAAGAATACTTTACAATAATTTTGGTTGGGCAGATTATGATGATTACACAATGCAAATTATACCCCCATATTTGCTCAGGTAACTCCTTTATTGACACGATCCTCATCTGTGATTTGACATTTAATAGAATTTAGAAGGGTAGAGGTTTTCTCTTTGGGAAACCTCGGGAAGGCTTGGGAAAGACACTCTATATAATTTAAGTAAATAGAATAGAATAGATGCAGAAATAGATATAAATATAGACTAAGATTAAAGCAACAGCCCCAGAAATAGACAATATGAACATCCTCTTTTTATAAATGACAGCATGAAGGACAAAATGGTTCAGGTCACATAGCTGGTGAAGAGCTGGGCTTGAAACTAGGCATTTTGATCCCAGAGTTCACACATTTTATCACTTTGCTGTGACAATCTTTACATCAGCAGGGGTAGCAGCAAGGAGTTAAGCAAGATTCAATTCCATTTAATTCAAGCACCATTTACTGGCCACTTACTAAATGTCAGGATTTATGCTAAGTGCTGAGAATGAAAAATGAATGTGCTAAGAATCCTGTGCTCAAGGACAGTGTTATCACATGACTCCTAGTTATACATAATTTTAATATTTTATGGTAAGTGCAATAATAAATGCATGCAAGACAGACAAGTTGTGCTCCCCATCAGAGAGATATTTTATAGTTTTATTTATTTCAAAATTGGAGAATACCTTTATCACACATATGCAGGCACACACAAATTCAAGTTCAGGCACAAGGCATAGATAATTCTTTGTGTGCTGGATGCTGTGTTAGGTGAGACTGTATACAAACCAGAGCACTATCTCTGCCATTCCTGGAAGCAAGAAATTCAGCCAGGGCAAGGCAGAAGGCAGGAAAGGGTCAGAGAAACAGACAAATGAGAATATAATGATAAAAGTGTTTTAAGAGAAGAAAGAACAAAGGTCCCAGAGAAGACATTTGAATTAGATTTTGAAGAATGAACAGGGCCTTGACAAGCAAAAGTGGGGCCTTGGGCAGAAGGAGGTCAAGGGTGGGAACCAAGCGCTTTCCATCAGAGAGGAATGTGCAAGCCACAGGTAAGGGAAAGGGAGGCGTGTTTAGGTCAAGGGAGAAGTTCAGTGTGGCCGGAACATAAAGTACATGTGCTGGGGGCGGGAGGGGGGTCAAAAGATGGAAGAAAAAATTGGACTGGGTCCAGACAGTAATCGGTCTTATCAGCTTAGCTCAGAACTGTAGACATAATTTCAAAGGCAATGAAGTGGCAACAAACTCTAGAAACAAAAATAGTAATGACTTTTTGCTTATTTTAGATCACCTATATGAGTGGTATACAGGAATATTCAGTTCTGAGGATTGTGTATTTCAAGACATCAAATAGTATATTTATTCCAAGAGTTTTACAATTTATATTAATATAAAATAATCAATACTTTGGTCAGTTGGGCAGTAAGGAAATCTGTTTAACTTTGTTTAATCTACCCTTTGTTGAACTGAAGTAATTAAACATTTTTTTTTTAATTTTTCCCTCCCACAGAACACCTATTAAACACCTCACAGTTGGCCCATGGTTCATTCTCAATAAGAGTGTGACCCAGGAGTATCCTTATGTGTATGGATTACACATCACTTCTTCAGAAAACTATTCATTAAAAAACACTCAAGGAATTTTAGAAATTGTAATTCCTCCATTATATGATATGAAGGCTCACCTTTTAGATTTCTCTCCAATGTATTCATTGCTTTTGTGGAGTATAAGAAATTTATTTCTTAACATGATTTTATAGAATGATACACCAAAGTCAAAAGACCATCCAGTAGTTTCCCCAAACTGTCTCCCTTTAAGTTTCCAACCTAGAGAGAACTGATGTTGTCTAGGGTCACAGTGGTCATCTCCAACTCCATAAATATATCTTCCCAACCCCCAGTGTGAATGCACTGAAAATTGTAAGTGCGGCCTGTCATACCTTACAGGCACTAAGTCATGTGGATAGAATGTTCTTAGTGGAGTTATCTGAAGTTCTGGGTTCTCTTGGGTAACTGCAGGTCATTTACACTGCATTTCAATTTTTATTTCTTCAGATCAAATCAGGTCTCAAGCTAAACTAATCCAGTTAGGAAAATTGTGCTCTGCTTATTGATGTCACAGGGCTTTCACAGAGCTTCTTCCTGCCCCTCACAACTTTTTCTTCTACCCCTTTCTTGACAGGTATCTCCTCCTCAGGCCTCACTGAAATATCTCTTCTCCTATCATCCTCCCCAGACTGGGAAGGCCAATCTTGTCAACTCTCGGAATATCATTTGTCTTTTCCTACTTAGCACGGACATCAGCTGTAATGTTAAGCTTATCATTTGTGGCTATTTGTTTATCATTGGTCCCATCAGTAGACCATGAGCTCCATGAAGGCAGGGGCTCTGTTTCCATTCATGTTGTGCTATAGTATCTAGCACACAAATGTTAAATAAACATGGATTAAAGAACACCAAGAATTCACAATTTAAGAGAATGGAAACAGTGAGACTCTGCATGAGTTGGCTACAGCCTAGACCCTATTTCTAGAATCAAGGCTCTTTTTGAAATTATAGAGAAATGCTCTTCCACTGATAACAGTTTGATGATATACTTATTTTCCTAATTACAAATAAGTATTAGCTATTAATATTACTATCATATTTGGTGAACAGCTTAAACTCACCTGCCTTTAATTTTATCCCATGACATCTAGCTTCTAGGGAGTACTTTCTCTGTATGTGTAATAGAATTCTTCATGTTGGCATTCATACACTTCAAATACTTTTAGCCTCATATTCTATTCACTATCACTTCATCACACTTCACATTGTTTGTTCCTTTAATATGCTCCGGAAGTCACTCTCCCCTATTGCTTTCATTATTCCTGTGGATCTTTCCAAACTTCTTATGATTTATAAATCCCTCTGTGGCATTGGAGCTTTAAACCAAAGACAGTATTCTATGTGTTTAGTTCCCAATAGATCTGGTCTGGTCTGTGCTGGTGGGTGACATCTAGTTGGATCTCCCATTATAATGATGAAAAAACAACAACAACCAGGAAATCAAACTTTCGGAATATATTTAGATTCTTTCACAAGACACATAGTATTTTTCCCATGTTTCCCTCGTTGTTCCACAGAAATACCACATGGATAGAGTTATGCTTTCTCTGAGGTTGAGTTCCAGTGGGATACCACACATGGAGAGGACTCTGGCAACCTCCAGTGGAAACAGCACGCCATTAGCACTTCATTTGAAAAAGAAAACTACATTCTCTTTATAGTCATCTTCCTGTCCCACCTGCCTGGCACCTGTGTCTTTTGTGAGCTTGTTTTCTTACCAGGGGATTACTTCCAGTGGTGGGGGTGGGGTGGGGGTGCAGTTTGGACAGCTAAATGTATACAGCAAGCAGCTCATTCAGGGGCACACTGTTAGAGGACAACATAGAAGCTGGAATTCAAATTTTGACTGTGTGCTTCTATTTAATGTGTCACCTGTGAGATAAATTAGCCCTAGAAGGGCAACTTGGCTGGCTAACCCAGAGCTAAAGCAGAGATGATGAAGGCCTTAAGAACAGCATCTTTCATGATGTGGTCCAATTACAGACCATCTTCAGATGAAAGGAACAATGAGATTACCTTCATACAAAAACACTTTAAATCTGACGAATAATTATAACTAGATGGCTCTTCCTCTAGCTTTAATCCTAGCTGTTGACCACTTTGTAATGATTGAAGGGAAATACTTCTCTTCAGTTTTCTAAACTGATGTTTAAAGCACTGTAGTGTTGTAGGCCAAACCAGGAATCTGGGAGGCAGGCTGTTTAACCAAATCACATAAAACCACTCGGCATGGCTTGTTAAACACTGCCTGGTCAATACTTCAATGCTCCTTAAGAGAATGCTGAGTCCATTGTCCTGAGAAAGCAAATGTTTTTGAATCAAATGAATTGATATTAATAAACTGCAGCAATAAAGTTATTAATAAACTTTAAAAATCTACCAGTTACTATAGCACAAGAGTAAGTAAACCTGTAAGTATAACAGTACAATAGGTATTTAGCACAAGGATACATGTTAAGATATCCTAATTTGAATTATGAAATAACAACTTGAAATATAAAGTATAAGAACTATCCTGAAGGTGGGGTGGCTGAGTGGCTCAGTCAGGCATGAGGTTAAGCATCTGACTCTTGATTTTGATTCAGGTCATGATCTCATGGACTGTGGATTCGAGCCACCAGGCATCCCAGAAGGCAGAAGCCAGAGAAACTAGCAGCTGTGAGGAAAAGAGTATTCACATGAAATGGCCCAAAAATAGAGACCAGGGTTGTGACCTGGTTAAGAGGAGAGATAATAGTAAACTAGGAAGGGAACTGGAGATAATTTTAAAAGTCTAATTGATGGTAAATAACAGTTTGAGTCAAACTGAGTAACATGACTGAATTTGCAATTATTTCCTTGCTTTCACATTTATTAATTCATTTGTTAATTCATTATTCATTTGTTATATTTATATCAGAGGAATTAAAGTTCATGAAACAGAAAGCAACTTCCCTTTCTTTTTCAGCATTTGGCCTTCAGATCCTCTGCTAACCATTTCTTCTTTATTCTTTACGTGAAATCTGAAGGGTCATGGCTTTTCAGATCACACAGCTGATTAAAAGCAATCTGGTCACCTTTGGTCATAAGAACAATCTCATTTTAGCAACTGAAATATCCAGTCCACTGTACTTATAAAAAGTTTCAAATCTGATCCCAAATGAAAGCTTTTCTGTTTCCCAGCCTTGCTCTTCAGTCTTCCTTTTGTACCATTCATTAGCTTATAGAATAGCCCCCCAGCTCAGCTTTCACTGGATCACCCTGGCCTGCATCCTCAGGGGTTGCGATGGGTGGAAGAGATCTGAAGCCAGAGAAACAAAAGATCTTATGTGCTGAGCTAGATGGTGCCCTCTGGATGAGGCAGATTCCTAGTGCCAACCCTTTCCCATGAGGTCACATGCTGAGTTTCTTTCTCAGCTGGGCATCTGGTGGCATACCCACCCTGCCATGAACAGTTTCCCCTTCAGACAGTTCTCATGCTGACTTCCTTTGTAGGGTCCACATCTGGCCCAGGACAAGGGACCGGTGCCCGCTGCCATCAGTGAGAGAGGAGCTTTCTTCCATTTTCTTCCACCTTTCATTCCACTGTTGTGGCAGGCAGTTCAAAGCAGAGCCTTCTGCCTTTTTTTTCCCCAGAAAGGAATTAGGCACATTTTCTGGCCATTGATAAAGTACAGTAAATATCAGTCAAGTTCTCTGGTCCCTTCATGCAGAGGGGCCCAACGGGTCCCCCTATTTGTCTTAAAGTGAGAGCAAAACACAGCATAGTGACCACTCTACCAATTACAGAGCTGCCTTCCTTACTCTTCCATTTCCACCCTTTTAAAATTTTGAGGTGGATGATGTGCTGAGAACAAAACAGAATTTTGACTACCCTTTTTGAAAACCTTGCGTAGGCCTTCTAGTATCTTGGTTTGGAATTGGGGCAAGGAGGAGGGGCTTGGCACCTGTTGGTTTGACTTTCATAGCAGGGGATCTCAACGGAAGCTAACTAAAATGGGTCTATTTTATCATGGGGTTACAATTAAGAAACATCTAGCTAGCGCACATTTTATGCTGGGCTCAGTTCTAGGTACTGGAGATTCAAAATGAAAAGTCAAGGTCACATGTCTTAAGGAGCTCACAGTGGAGGGAACATTGCCCTCTTTGCCACAATTTGTGTTCAAGTTTCAGGTGGTCTTTATTCTCCAAAGCACCTGAGTATTTCCTGGGCTGTGAGGTGAGAAAGGGACAAGTGTGGGGAGACCAAAGCAGTGCATTTATATAGGAAGGACCTGCCACATAGAGTTTCTCATCCCCCAAGAGAAATACCAAAATCAGGAGATGAGAAGAGCCAGGAGTTGGAAGTCAGGGTCCGGAGAGGCTCAAAGGACATCTATTGGGTTGCAGAAGAGTAGGAACCAAAACCAATTTTAAGGCATTTTCTAAGAACTATAGGAAAATTAGACAAAAATACCCGGTTGAGAGTAACTGGGCAAAGATCAAGAGCAGTTGCCTAGAAGAGGCCATTGTGGTTGGCCTTCACTTGTCGGAACAAGCATAGTACCTAACTGGGTTGGCAAAGTTAAGGGACAGCTAGAACCACAGGGCTGAGTGCCACAGGTAGAACTCTGTGTAGGTTTAGAAGAGCTCTTGAGCCCAGGTGGTTGTTGCTTGAAGCCTCTAGAGATGGAGCACGGGCTGAGCACCCCAATAGGGGAAGCTGCTTAAGAAGATGCAGAAGCTTGAATCCTACTGAGAATTCCTGCTTTCCTCTTGAGTTACTTTACTTAAACTCTGTCTTTTCTTCAGAGCTCACCTAAGTGACATCATTTCTAGAGCCTCACTGAGATGTCTATCTCCTCTGAATTGTAAGTAGAGTTAGGAAATTAGTAACATTGTCAATACATCTTTGTAGACATACCCTGTCCTTTGACTTAGTGAAGCACAGGACCCGAAATAACCTATCTGGCCCCCTGCCTTGCAGCCTGGCAGCTATATCCATGTCTCTCACACTGGTAGGCTAAGCTCTGCCACAGCCTCGGACACCAATCCTCATATTGATGGCCTTACTTCAGACATTTACGCTGTGTCAGCTTTGCTGCTGGTGACTTTCATGTCCCAAGCACCCAGTGCCTTGCTGACTCTTCATATTTTTGCCTCAGATATCAGTCTTTCAGAGGGTCAAGTTTGTGCTAAGATAATAGCTGATACCTAAGGTACATATAAGTGGTATATGAGGAAGAATGACCCCAGTAGTTAAACATTTCTGGGAGGAAGCAGCTCCTTCCTCCCTGACAAGGGTTGCTACAGTAGAAGGAACTCTTGGGGAGGAAGGCTGCAGAGTTTTCTGATAAAGGAGGCAGGGAGGTGAGCTGAGCCATGGCAGGCCTGGGTTGCTTCTCACTAGTCCTCTCCGTCAGCTACCACCTGTAGCTCTTTATTTTCTTGTTATACAGTAATAAAATGAGTTTGCAAATCTTTCACTATCATAAACTATGGAGAACAAAAGCAGAAAACACTCTCTTAATTCACTTGGAAATTAATCATTCTCTGATATTCAAAAGGTATGTTCACATTTAAGTACTTATAGATATATAAATAAAAATTAAAAATATACGTCCATTAAATTTATATTATATATCATATAGTCTAATAATCTTGTCAATGGCAATTAAAATCCATTTTCTATACTATATCCATTTTATTTAATGCTTAGGAAGCAAGACTGTCTTCAAACTTTGATCTAAATATCTTTACAATTTACAAGTCTGGAAGTAATTACAAAAATTTTTTAGAGTTATACTGTTAAAAGTCTGATTTATTTTCTAGTCTTATTTATTTTTTTCCTTTTTTAAATTTAAGTTTTAGTTTGTTAATATTCAGTGCAATATTGGTTTCAGGAGTAGAATTCAGTGCCCTTAAAAAATTTTTTTTAAAGCTTATTTATTTTTGAGGCAGGGGGGAGGAGCAGAAAGAAAGGGGACAGTGGATCCCAAGTGGGCTCTGGGCTGATGGAGACAGCCAGATGCGGGCTCAAATTCAGGAACCGTGAGATCATCACCTGAGCTGAAGTTGGATGCACAACCCACCGAGCCACTCAGGTATCCCTACCCTTGTTAATACCCATCACCTTCTATCTTATTTAAAAAGATCAACTGATTAAACCAAAACAAGAGTGATCCACTGTTTTGTACAAGAATACAAGTCATCATTCTTTTGTACAACACTAAAATAAAAGTATGGAGGTCACTTTTAAGCAACAGATATGTCAGGCCATGAATGGAGCCTATAAAATCCAGAACAGAAGGAATGATGTTACAGGCTGGAAAAGGTAAAACACTCAGAAAAACCAATGAAAAGCCTGTCTTGAGTGCTTCCCTTATGAAATGCTCTTTATAAACTATTAACAAATACAAAAGAAAAAGAAGACGTAATCCCCATGTTTGATAATTTTATAAAAGCTAGGAGAATTGCTGAGTTTAAGTTCATTTCCAAAATCAGAACTGAAAAGCATTCCCTGGCCTTGGTTGTGAGGTTGCTTGGCCCACCATCACTACCAGAATGACTGACAGGGATTGTTGCTGCAAGATTTGTTCTATCATCAGCTCTGGGTTTTGACAGAACTTGAGTCTGGCTACCCTGTGCCCTTGTCCACTTGACTTAGTATGTTAGAACAGGTTGAGGATTTCAAGGGCATCAGTTCTATCCATTTTTGCAGCTCAGACCTTGTTCTATTTTACAATGACAGATGGCACTTGTGTATCCAACCACTTGATAAATTCACATCATTTGTCACAAAGCAGAAGCAAGAAGATAAAGATGGATCAGTGCAAATCAGCATTATTGGAAATATAACTCAATACACACATTTGCTCAAGCCAAGGATGTGATGCTCAAGAATGAAGAGGGTGTTGTTATTCCTGGCCCAAGAAGAGAGAGAGTTTCTGGTCTAGCCCCTTTAGAGAATAACCCAGGCTAAACAAGACAGCTTTAGCTTAGTGAACATCATGCTGGTATCTAGGAAATCCCATCTATCACCATGATGCAAGAGTTATTTTCATCTTGCATAGTTACCCAGGAAGAAAACAATTGCGTATGCAACCCTGAAAAGCTGTGTCCCTTTTATACCCGTAGAGGAGTATATACGGTATTTTCAGGTGCAGTTTCACAGCCTACTTACTACTTTTATGTTTCTTTTCCATGACATATTAATTTTGTCCAGAAGCACTTGAATTATCTTAATCACTCAGCAGGTTACTTTCTAAGCTTGTGTGTTAGTGTTTATGGCCAGAAAAAAAAACAGATTTTTATCCTCTCAATGACTAGAAAACATCACAGTCCGGGTTATAGTAAAAATACAAGGAAATGCCCCTGATTCATGAAGAATGCACTACCTCATTTTATATTAAAGCAAATGGCTGTATCTGAAGAAAGGGAAAGCAGTTAGATATATTTGGACATTGTTATTACTTGCTTTAGGTAAGGAATGCCAGAGCAAACAACTTTTACAATTGGCAAACCAAAAACCACAACTATAAACTCTTCAAAATAAGCAGGTCAGATGTCACCAGTTTTGTCTTTCAACATTCACTGCATTAATCAAAGTCTTTACTCATTGAAATGTATGTGATTTATTTTTAAATTGGATTCAAAGTTTTGTTTTGTTTTGCAAGCCAGAACATCACTGTACATCAGTGTTGCAAAAGCAGCATCCTTATAGCACGGTTAAGTGTGCAGAGTACATGCAGGATTGATTTACGGGCCAACCACACCCCCAAATTACTTTAACACATAATTTGGAAACATTTCTTAAAAATCTTAATATGTGTAGGAATCTTATTATGGGTGGGGCAGAATTACTTACAAATGACTCTTAGCTGGACTTCACAAATTATGGAACAGGGAGTGTTTTGGTAAAGATGCCCAGGACAGCTCAGGAAATCAGCTGGGAGCACAGACCACATGTTTTTAATTTGGGGTCAGTGTTTGCTTATCACTCATCATGAACATCTCTATCCTGAATTGAGTTGGAAGCTGTAGTATAGAGCAGCATTCACCCACTATGTGTGTGGGGCCTCTTGGCAGGATGCTAAAGAAAAATCCTCAAGCCTCCTATGATATTCTGGAAAAAACACAGCCAACTATAAAGTGATTGACTTCTGAAAATGCTTTATTGTGTAATATCCTAGCATACTGTTGTTGTAAGAAGCCTTAGCTGTACTGCTCTACTAGACAGTTTTTCCAGATAGGCTAAGTCTGGAATCATGTCAAAGAGCCCATACAAACTTGATTCTATTGTAGGAATTCTTTCCTCAACTATTTTGTTTTACAGGTAGAGGGAAAACCACAGAAATAGAGTTATATAGACATCCCTATAGAGTGCTAGTCTAATTTACATTTTATTAATCAGAAAATTAAAATGTGCAGAGGGCCCCAAGCACCCTGTGATATGCTTTGCTTCTTTACTCTGTTGTTTTTCCTGAAGCCCAGTTGTGTTTGACAATCCATTCTTCGCTCAGTGTTCATGCCCAGCGGCCCCAAGCTGAGCAGGCTGGAGGTATGGATGGGAAATCATTACACAGAGTGAAGAGGTTCCTATTGCCTTTGGATGTGAAGGATGTTGTGCTCATCTGGCCATATCATGTTTGGTCTGATGTGGTGGAATGAATGTAGCCATCAAGTTTTGCATTTATTTAGCCTCATCTCATTGTATTCTCTCTAATGAAGAAGAGAAGCCAAATCTAATACTGCCTAATATGCACTGGTAGGAACTGTTTTTGGGTGTGGATTATGAGCCTAATCTTCTGTGTCTCACATGAGCTGCCTTTCAGCTAACTTCCATTTAATTTTCGCTGGCATAAAAAAAATTGAAGGATAGGGTCGTGAGTAAACAAAACGTAGAAATTGTGCTTTGTTTAATTATTCCAAAGCCCTTTGTCTCTTACTTGTAAGGTACAATATGGCAAAGGTTCTTGGCAGATGCCTAAGAGCTTTTATAACTGATGTTGGGATCAGTTGAAACAAAGACACATTTGTTGAGCTTCAGCTTCAGATGCTGGCCTGGCTTTTCAGAAGTAAACCATAAGTGTTTGCTCTTGGATATGGATAAGAGTTTTTCAAAAAAAACCATTTGCCAATGCTTATGCAAGGCACTACCACATATTACGAAACATTTGCTTGCCTAACACATAAGAAATAAATTTAAAACACAATAGCAGCATGTGGCTGGGAAGAGAGGCCACCTTATGGAGAGGGTATTCCTGGGAAACGGGGATATCTGCTAAAACCCTGATTTAGATTAAGCATTTGAAGATGAAGAAATGAATTAATAAGCATCTCTAAAAAGGCAGCAAGATGATTACCAGTAACAATGGCAGCAATGTAGTGAGCCAGCAGTAGGCTTTGGAGTCAGTACAGAGCTCTGCCTTTTGTTGCTTGAACAAGTTGTTTGAAGTTTCTAAACACCATTTTTCTTATAAAGTGAGACACTCTACCTGCCTTGAAGCCTGTTTAGAGGGTCAGATGAGATTACATTCTAAAAGTGCTTTGTCAACCATAAAGTTCTACCCTAATGAGAACACTGAAAATAATAATAATCATTACCACAGTAACAATAGCAACTAACATTTAAACATTTGCCCTGTGCCAGACACTAACCTAAGAGCTTTATATGCATTATTTCATTGGTTTGCATACTATTAATAACTTCTTCATTTTACAGAATAGGAAACTGTGAAGGTTAGCTAGGTTGACTAACTTGACCAAAGTCTACCTGGCATCTGCATTTGTACTTTAACTTCCACACTGTATTGCCTTCCCTATTATAACCATTATGAATGCTAACTGAATTCATTTAGGGATGATTGTATGTTTTCATGTATTCCATAAAAGCAATCTTTCTTGTCTAATACTTTATTGACTAGCCCAATCACTAGCTGAATATCATTTAATACATGTTGTCTATATGCAGCACATTCACAAAGGTATAAATAAATAATTAACAAAATAGAAAATTAGGATTATTATTCCAGAGTGGCAGAACTTACAAAAGGAAGGCTGTAGAACATTTAAAAAGCAGTGTGAAAGCTAATGAAAAACAATATAGGCTCAATTGTAGATAATTAAGCCCCTGGAAAAAGAAAAAAATTCTTGCAAACATATGACCCTACTAGCAACTTATTTTTATGATCAGTTGTCCATTTCTAAAATTCTTTTCTTTACAATTAAAGGCCTAAGCCCTGGAATAATAGTCCTATGAGTTGGTCTCCAAGCCTATGAGGATTCTAGAATGGCACTGCCCAATATGGTAACTGCTAGCTATATGCAACTATTTAACTTACATTTAAATTGATTAAACTGCAATTTTAAAAGTTTAATTTCTCCATCACATATCAAATACTCAATAGACATGTGTTACTAGTGGCCATCATATTGGACAGTATGGATACATTTCCATCATTGCAGAGATATGTACTGGGCAGCTCTGCTCAAGAACATACAATCAATAAGTATTGTCTCTCCCTGCCTTGGTCTAGTGGGGCCAAGGGGACTTTCATTTTTTATTTTTTTTAATGTTTATTTATTTATTCTGAGAGAGAGAGAGAATGTGTGTGCACACCCATAACCAGGGGAGGGGCAGAGAGAGAGGAAGACAGAGAATCCCAAGTGGGCTCTGTGCTGACAGCTCGATCTCACAAACCATGAGCTGAAATCAAGAGTCAGATGCTTAATGGATTGAGCTACCTAGGTGCTCCCAAGTTACATATGTAAATATAACAGAAGATTTTGCAGGGATATTTAGGGTGATAGCTACTGGAAAGAGGTAGGGCATATTGTGAATCAATAGGAGAGAAGATTAAGGCATCAAGTTTGGACAAGTATCTTAACTTGTCTCTGGTAGGTAAAGCATAGGACTTGCCAGTGATATGTTTACGGTTGCATTTTAGCCCCACAGAGGTGAGAAATGGGTGAGGAAAGGTGAGCAAATAGCTTTGGCCACAGTCATCAGAGTTGTTCAAAGAGGGCTTTTTAGGTAGATGAAATGGCCCAAGCAAAGGCACCAAATCTTGAAAAGGTCTTGTGACCTGGTTATGGTGTAAGGCGATTTCGGAATGGTAGAATCCCAAGATGAGATAATACCAGGAAAAGGTGTTGAATGTTGAAACCAGGCCCAAATTTGAATGGCTCTTGTGTTCCCTAAAATGTTTTAACATTATCTTTTAGGCCACAGGGAGCCATCAGGAGTCTTAAAGATGTGGATGACATGACTGGAGTAGCTTCATTATGACAGAGGTGAGGAAAGTCACCTTTCGGTCATTGGTTGAGAAACAAGTTCTGGATTTTCTTGTGGTAATGCTATTAAGCTCTAACCTCCAAATCATAATACCTCATAGTTCCAAATGAAAATGACTTTTAAAATATCTACTGATTTTTTGACATTAAACGATAATGACACTAAAAGGAAGCATTAAGTGCGTTGTTGAATATGCACTGGTAAAATGGATTATTAGCATGGCCTGAGAACTTCAGTCATCTACTGAAAAAAAAAATTTGGAAAACAGCTTAAGTCCATTCTTGGTTAATATATTTATAATATTTATAATGCTACTAATTGGTTTTATAAGATTATGGACCAAAAGATTTGAAATGATGGACAATTATCAGGCTGGAAATAAAATGGGAAGATGGATGAAATATGAGAGATGAGCCAGGGCACCCTTACTATGCCAGCAGTGTTTTTTTCATTTTGGAAAAAGATTTGGTAAAACCAGTGACAGACCCTTCTCTCATTTTTTCTCATTCTACTCATTTGGTCCTGAGGTAAATAAGTGAGGGTATGCTGCAAACCACTTTTCCCCTGATTAAGCCTTGGTCTGAATTTGTGCCTTATGGGTTGTGAACCAATGTATCTAGGCCAGGAGGCGGCACCAGCCCCAAAGCTAGGACTCTTCATAACCATTATGAGATTGGAGGCCCTGACTTAACTCTGGAGAAAGAGATACTTCTGCTCAGGACTAAAACATTTACTATGAAGTGCATTACAGCATTAAAAAAAAAAATCAATCTGACATTTTCCCAAAAGTTTGGATGAATTGCCTTCTCAAAGAAGGAGAAAGGAGCAGCCTCTGGGGCACCTCTAATGCTTCACCTCATGTCTGTCCTCATTCACCTGACTGGCCTCAGTATAGACAGACTGACCCCTCCAGTCTCCCTGAAAGGCACTCTCAGACTGCATATCTGCCTCAGAAGTGCTTTATGCGTCTAAGTGTTCTCTTACTCTGTTCCATTTTAGGTATGTGATTAATTTTAGTTGTATGTATATGCAACTTAGAGCCTAATTACTTTTAATGACTGTCTCAGAAATTACTGAAAAATTTTTAAAAGGGGAATCTGCTTTTACCATGCTGAGGTAAACTGGTACTGGGTTCAGAATCCCATTGTAAACAATAGAAAATTGGGCAAAATGTACAAAATCATTGTTTCACACATAAAAGAGACAGCATAGAACTGTGATCCCTGAGAGAAGGTAATAAGTAATGTGAGCCCACCAATTTTCTAGGCTTTCTGCCTGGGAATATTTTCTGAATTGGGAAGAATCCAAAGAGGGAGAACCCCAGCGAAACACAACAGTCATATTTAAATCGAGAAGACAAAGAAGAGAACTCAGGGAAGCTGAAATGACTAGAATTTACAGAACAGAGAATCAGAGAGAAGGGAGTTATGCAGAGAAAAAGCTACAGAAATCTGCACGGGGCCTCTTTGAGTCTGTGCAAAACACTAAACCGGGATGCACAGGAAAAAACTGCATGGGGCCATAAACGAACTAGGGAGCTGTAAGTATGAGTGACAATTCTCCATTGTTTGCTGACATTTCCCCATATCTTTCAACTAGAGGTACTGATGACATTTATTCTGGATTTTTTTTTTTCAGAGATGTTTATATAGCAAACAGCCTTCGAGGATAGAGCTACTGTCTCTCTCAGGAGCAAAGGGTAGAAAAAGTTACTTCCCGTTATAAAAGATTCGGGTTCCCTAACACAGGGTTCCTCTCCTTTACCATACTATACTGCATGTGCAGATATTGCCCTGTAAAAACTAGCACTCAGGAAGGTAGTGCAAATATTGACACTCAGGCATCTGCTCCTAGGATGGGTAATAAAGTTCTTTGACCCAGAAATCATGTCTTCTGTTGACATCCTTGGAACTGTGGCAGGCTAAGTCAGTAGCTTGCAAGTAGGGTAAGGCCTCAGACCTTTCGTAGATTTGGACCGTTTTGGTGATAAGCAAATACAGCAAACTGTTGACCAAGCTGCATGGTCAACTGGGCAAAATAATGATTCTCCCCTTTATTGCCTTTCATTGAGTAGGATTTAGGAGGTGGTTACAGGCTGCGTATCAGAAAGTAGACTGAAGACAACTTCCTTGATTATTGCTGACTCTCCTGTGAGGAGGAGGGAGGCTGTTCCTCAACCAATTTTGCAGTCAGCCTCAGGTCCATCCTGTTCTAACAATTAGTAATAATATTCATCCTGGGACAATCTGATATCCATATGGAAAAAATTAACCTTGAAATTACTTTACAACATTCACAAAATTGATTTAAAAAGCAGCTAAAGCTATAAAACTTTTAAGAAGGCAAGATAAAATAAAATTGAGATTTTGAGGGTAGGAAAAGGATCCTTAGGATACAGAAATATAAACTAGGTGAAAATTAATTGAATTTCATCATCAAAAGTAAGTTCCTTTACTCTTTGAAACACATTGTTAAGAAAATGAAAACCAATCCATCAAGTGGAAAAATATTTACAATAAATATATCTGAAGATCTATACCCAGAATATATAAAGAACTACTCATCTCACTAATTAAAAAGACAAGAATCCAATTTAAAGTGGACAAATGATTTGAACAAGCACTTCACAAAAGAAGGTATGCAAATAGTCACTAAGTGCTTTAAAAGATGCTCGATATCATTAGTACCAGGAAAATGCAAATTAAAATCACAGTGAAATACTACTACTGCCCACAAGTATTAGCCATGATGTGCAGCAGTTAAAACTCTTACACATTGCTGGAGAGGATGTAAAATAGCACAAGCACTTTAGTAAGTACTCTGTCAGTTTTCTTATGCCCTTAACCATATAACTCAGCAATCCCATTCCTTGGTATTTACCCAAGAGAAATGAAAACATATGTCTTTGCAAAGACTTTTATATGAATGCTCACAATGGATTTATTCATAATAGTCCCAAACTAGAAACTCAAAAGTCCACTGAGGGGTGAATGGATAAACAAGTTGTAGTAGATCTACAGAAGGAAATACTTGTCAAAAAACAACAAGGAATGGACTTCTGATAGATGGAAAAACACAATGGAATCTCCAGAACATCATGAGAGTGAAAAAACAAAGCCAAAACTAACAGAAGAGCACATTCTATGTGATTTTATTTATGTAAAATCCTTGAATAAGTATAGTGAATTACAGTGGAATAAAGCAGATCATCAATTGCCTGGGGCTGCAATTGTGAGGGCAATGATTGTAAAGTGGCACAAGGCAAATTTTTGGTAAGCTATTCTTGATTGTAATGGTGATTACATGGGAGATATATTTGTCAAAGCTCATCAAACTGTAAACTTAAAATGGGTGCATTTCAGTATATATAAATAATACATCAATAAAGTTGATTTAAAAAGAAAAGATCCACAGATTAAAAAAAAGATTAACATGATATGTCAAAATGATCCAGAGCCAACCTTACAAGAGTTCCCACTGGCAAAAACTGACAGGTTAAGTATCAGAAGGAGAATGGTGGCTATGGATGCTTAACATACAATGGAGGACAACTGGGTAGCTCACTGAGTTAACTGTCCGACTCTTGATTTTGGCTCAGGTCATGATCTCATGGTTCCTGAGTTCAAATGCCATGTGGGCTCCAGGCTGACAGTGTGGAGCCTGTTTGGGATTCTCTCTCTCTGCATCTCCACCACTTGTGCTGTCTCTGTCTCTCTCTCTGTCTGTCGCTCTCAAAATAAATAAATAAAAACTTAAAAAATAAAACAAAATATAATGAATATATAAAAAGACATTACTCCATAATTATATGCATGTTGTACACACTCACACATATCAAAGACTGGAATTTAATTTTATTTTCTTAAACATCTTTTCTGTGGGTAGTAACTGTTCTGAAACTAGAAATCCTAAGACAGTATTGCACTTTTAGGATCTCAGGTTTGATTGGTTTTGAATTACTAATTAAAAATACTTTTTTGTTATATTTTCTAAACAAAACTTGGATGGCATTTTGAAAATGCAAATTATGTAGGCACTTGTCGTTTTTAAAGAATGTACCTTGCAGACTTCCTTTTATTTTTAATGTTCTATTTATTTCTGAGAGAGAGACAGAGAGTGAGCGAGCAGGGGAGGATCCGAAAGAGGGAGACACAGAATCTGAAGCACGCTCCAGACTCCGAGCTAGCTGCCAGCACAGAGCCCAACATGGGGCTCAAACCCACAAGCCGTGAGATCATGACCTGAGCCGAAGTCGGACGCTTAACCAACTGAGCCACCCAGGCGCCCCTACCTTGCAGACTTCCAACTGCAGGGACATTAATTGACCATTAATTATGGTCACACCAACCTGTAACACTCTGAAATGCATTGTTTCATTTGTACTGAGGCCATGCTTACAGTGGGCTGCTTCTAGCCAATGACTGATTGCAGCACACATACTAAGCCAGCTTGTTCCTGAGAGCCAGGGGAAGGCTAGTTTTGGTTCAAGGATACCCCAGTCACCTTGATGAACTTTCATTAGACTTAATGGAGATCAAAAACACTTTCACCCAACTTACTTTCCTTTTTCTTCTTCATTAGGAGTCAGATTTGCATCATAGATAAATCTCCCATCCTTCCCAACTCCCTTCCCATTTTTTCCTCATAGACATCCTCCTCAATACAATCCTTACAAATTTAATCTAATTTTGATGTCTATTCCTTGGTGAATGTGAACAAATATATAGTCTAATATTTGATTACTTTTATAGCAATATAGGCCCATTGATGGCTTTTATTCTCTTATATTTGTACCTATTTAATTCCATCTTGTTGGTTTAAGTTCCATTATTCCAACACAGTAAGATATTTGTGAATCATGATTTTATATTCTTTTACTTCTGTTACATTTCCCACCTTTGTGATATCCAAAGACTGGTGAGTAGTTATGTGTCTTCTTCAAGTTCTGAGTAAAAGTATTAAACTGGAATAGACAAATGACAGACCCTTTTGATAATACAATCAAAATCTATAATAGGCCTGACAGTATAGGGAAGTCCATGTTTTCATAAATTGAAAAATATCAGAGAATTATAAGAATAGTAGATTATATGTAGGTAGAAGGTGGCCAGTACCCTTAAAATCAATTGTACATCTCCTTCTATAGTATTTTGCACATATGTGTTTATAATCATAGTTTGCTTTAGAAGTAAGTCATGTAGGTCTTTTGCTTTTGTTATTAGAGTGGGGACAACAGCATAAAAATTTCAGCTCTTCAAACACCAAGAACTATCTTCTAAATGAAATAACCTGTAAAGGCAATGTAATTGGATTCCCTTAAATAGGGACTTGGTGGTTTGCTTCATTATGTACTGTGATAATTCAAGAAAAAAATACTTGGTGTTGTAATAAAGGCAAAGTTCATTTGTATGTAGACAGGAATGATTATATAGGAGTTATGAATTTTCCAAACTAATTGCTTCAAAAGTAATTTGGGTGGAGCCTGAGGTAATGCCTGGCAAGTAAGGATGAAAATAAAAGGTTTTTTTTTTTCATCAGGAATATGCATGCTCATATTAAAAATAATTTTGGTACTATATACTTAAGAGGCATTTAAAAGGTAGTACATACTTATACCTTTCATTAGCTCATAGAATTCATGGGGTTTTTGATAAGAAATGAAATAGGCCAGAAATAAATATATCATGATAAATACTGTGATTAATAAGAGACTGAACTTAGACATGACTTCAAACATGCCACCATATGACACCATTAGAAAGCACTATCAGTGTGTAAATAGTCATCTTGCCTAAGGTTATTGTCCCTTTATAAATATTTGGTCCAACTGGGGAGCAGACTATAGGATAAAGACAATTACTGTCTACTCTAAATTTTTAGAACTCATGGACATATATAATATTTCTTAAAGGGAACCAAAACACCATTGACTATATGGATAAGGAAATTACACCACCTCAGTGGTTCAATTTTCTCCATAAATCATGGTTAAAACTTTTATTCTTTTTCTCCTTTGGATTCTGCTATTATTCTAAATGCTATTAATAGGAACATTCTATTACATGCTTCTCTTTAGATCTCTTGAATCATAAACAAACTTTCATCTTTAATTAGTTTAACAGCTAGTGTTATTGATGAGCAGTAATATGCAAAATAGGCTGATAGTCATTGTTTTTTTTTTGGTAACTGAAATAAATAATAATGAGATATGTTTTTCATAGATAGTGGAAAAAACGTCTCAATGGCCCCTGGGATACAAATAAAGGAGCTCTGGTACTATAAAGGACATCTTGATAAGAAGCAGATTCAAAGAGAACAAAAAAGGAGCTAGATTATCTGCTGACATAAATCTTTTCTCAACTATATTATATCCTACTGAAGTCTTTTTTTAAAGGTAGGAGTCCAAAAATGATGTGTTTTGCCACAAACAAGGAAGATCAAAGTAAAATGCTATTCTGTTATTCAACTTAAAGAGAAAGAGAGATACTAACAGAAGAAATCATGGGCCATAAGCTGAAATGGCACAATGATTTTATACAGGAATGAATATTTCTGATGTTTACAATGCATGGGTGATGACTTGGGACTAGGTAGTGATCCAGAGAGAGAATTTAAGATATGTCCCTTAAGCTACCTAAAGGCATGACTAAGAACAAGTCACTCTAAACAATAAAATAAGATCTAGAGCTAGGAAAACACCAAATGTGGGCACTGAGCTAGAACTGAACATTCTGTGAAATAATAAGGCACGTTCTCTCACCAGACAAAAGTGTGAGAAGGAAATGTCACACCCTGCTGAAGGGAGGGAGTATGTCAAAATCACCTCTGGGACTTTTTTAAGCTCAAAGAAATTCTGACAACTCCACCACCACCACTGCTGGTCCCCCCCCTCATCCCCCATCACTCCTCACAAATCTACCTTCTCCTTGAGAATTAGTGCCCATATGAGCCACTATTACAGATGAGCAGGTTATCATGCCCCTTGAGTGGGGTGGAGCAAAGAGTAGGCTGAGAACCACCATCTTAGTGAGTGTATTTCCCTGCTTTGTGTGACCATCCATGTTATCGGGTGGGCTCCAAGCTCTGCTGGGAAGAGAGTGGACTAAGTATGCAGAAGATGGCCCCACATTTTCATCAAGGCATCTCCCCTTCAACATGCAAGGGTGCTTATGTGGCCTGCCTGAAGAAGGCAGCAAATGTTCATTTTGTTCACACTGCTCAGAATACTATCACATAGGACAGAGAAGACATGATCTCTGCTCTAATAATTGTTGAGAGCTCTGTAATTTCCACATGCTTGCACTTATCTAACTATGGTCCTCCATGTAAGGCATTTGCGAGCAGATTGACCTGGGTCTAACTCAGTGGATTTAGAAATTTAATGTAAGTGTTGTTAAGTAATTTGTCAGCCTTCCAGTCCCATCATTCTGTGAGCATAACAAATATTTGTTGAATGAATGATAAATAGAAAGATGTAGGCTATGCTATCAACTTGGTTGATAAACAATAGTTCTCATTATTCGTGATAGCTATGTCACATAAATTAGCTGTTAACACTGAATTAGTGAATTCTGAGCCCTTGCTCCTAGGGAAAATAACAGGGTTAGGTGCCTGTTAGCCTCTGGTCAGAACAATTATATGTAACCTTTTTCTGTGTGTTTTCTATTTAAAGACACCATGTGGGTGACCTGGGTGGCTCAGCCAGTTAAGCATCCAACTTCGGCTCTGGTCATGATCTCAAGGCTCGTGGGTTTGAGCCCCACATTGGGCTCTGTTGACAGCTCAGAGCCTGGAGCCTACTTCAGATTCTGTGTCTCCCTCTCTGTCTGACCCTCCCCCACTCATGCTCTGTCCCTTTCTCCTTCAAAAATAAATATTAAAATTTTTTTAAAAGATAAAGACACCTTATATAATCTATATTGTTGATTCATTAATTTGAAGTCATAGTTAACAGACTAACACCCATGACTGAGTGAGCTTATCTAACACACATATTTTCTCTGAAAGGCACATCACAGCCTTCTTGCACTTAGAAACACTAGACGGCACTTCAGCACTACACATAATGGCCATTTTAAATACTAAAATCAGCAATTAAAGCACAAAAATGTGAAAACACGACACTAAATTGACCATGAAAAGGAAGGATACTTGTTTACAGTATAGGAGTGGAAACAGGAAGATAGAACATTGCCTTGTTCAACCTCAGCTGGGGACCTGTACCACCTCTCTGTGCATGTCCACAAATGACAACAAGAGCATCCCAAGTATTAACTTTGGTGGGGAGCAATTAAGTGAATTCATACATTATTGAATCCATGAATAATGAGGATCAACTACACAACTGAATCACTTGAAGGAAATCATGGCAGTTAAGTTGAATAAAGGCAATGTTGTACTAGCTTTTTCTTTGAAACAGCAGCTCATAATAGGTTCCCATTGAAATTTTAGCCTTAAAACCATTCTCCAACAACACATATGGAATGATTTCTTACATTCTGGCTACAGAGGCTAAAGACACAGGGTCTTTGTTTCTTGTTTGTTTTTAAATGTTTATTTTTAAGAGAAAGAGAGAGAGTGTGTGTGTTGAGAAGGGGCAGAGAGAGAGGGAGACAGAGGATCCAAACAGGCTTTGTGTTGTCAAGGCAGAGCCGGACGTGGAGATCAAACTCATAAACTGTGAGATCATGATGTGAGCTGAAGTCGGATGCTTAACCAGTTTAGCCACTCAGGTGCCCCATGGACACATGGTATTTGAATCTGCTTATTCCAACTCAGATAAACAGTGGGGTGTTCTGAGACCTCACCCAGACCTCCTTCAACTGGTAGGTCCTGCTACCACATTTCCTTCCTATCTAGGCTATGTTCATGTCATTACCTCCCCATCACAGAATAGCTCAAGATCTCTGTCATGCAGTTGGTGGCTAACCATCAGGGAAGAAAAAGGCTTCAAGCACCTTGAGGATAGAAAGCCAACAGAAATGGAAAGCACGCACAGTATTGCCTGGGCTTTTTGCACTTTTGTTTTTGTTTTTATTTTGTCACTTCTTCCTTTTGGGAGAGCATTTTTCTAAGCAATAATGGGTAGAAACAGTTTAATCATAATTGCTAAAAATACTATTTAAAGGAATCATTTCAGGTGGAAATTATGATTTTTGTAGCGGCAGGTATTTTTAAAAGCATTCAGACTATACATATTCCTCAGAGGGTCCTTCATATCCTTATCTCCGAACTTAAGCGAGCCATGTTATTTTCTCCATTAGTGCCCAAGTTGCAGCCAGGAGCTTCTTGGGAATGCTTATATTTGAAGGCTGGAAGGTGGCCTCACCTGCCTGGGTGGCAAGTGGTAGCTGTTCTTGCAGAGCAAGGTCATGGGAGAAAGTAATCAAATCTACAATAAAGTAAATGCTCCTTAATCTTACTCTATTCCCATAGAATTTGTACTATTATTATTCCTTATTTAAAATATTTTAACTATGGTAAATTATATATAACATAAAATTTACCATCTTAACTATTTCTAAGTTCAGTAGCATTATGCAGCCAGTATGATGATGAGAAACACAAAATGGACTGGCATCATGTAGCCATGATCAGATCATTTATCTCTAGGAAGTAGACTTAATTTTAAGTATAAAAAGAGCAGAAAATTGGGGCGCCTGGGTGGCTCAGTCAGTTAAGTATCCAACTTCAGCTCAAGTCATGATCTTCCCATTCGTGAATTTGAGCCCCATGTCGGGCTCTGTGCTGACAGCTCAGAGCCTGGAGCCTGCTTCGGACTCTGTGTCTCCCTCTCTCTCTGCTCCTCCCCTACTTGTGCTCTGTCTCTCATTGTCTCTCAAAAATAACTAAACGTTAAATTTTTTTTTTTAAAAGAGCGCAAAATCAGCTTCATTCCAAGGGCATATGTTGTCATATTTTTGTCTACGATTTTTAACTATTTTAAAGAAGTAGGTAGAAGTAGCCCAGGGATCCAATGCCAGGAAGATAATCAAAATGTGGTGTATACATTCAGCCTTAAAATGGAAGGAGATTGTGAGACATAGGCTCATGGTAGATGAACCTTGGGGGCATTACGTCAAGTGAAAAGCCAGGAACAAAAAGACAAACACTATGATTCTACTCACATGAGGTACCAAGAGTAGTCAAATCCATAGCAACAGAAAGTAGAATGCTGGTTGCCAGGGGCTAGGAAGGAGAAGAAAAGGAAAGCTGCTGCTTAATGGGTACAGAGTTCTCCAAGATAAAATATTTCTGGAGATTGGTTGCATGATAATATGAGGGCACAGAGATGTCAAGTAACTTCCTCAAGGTCACCTAGCTGGTGTGGAATGGAACCATGGTGTAATTCAGTGTGGTGCCAGAATCTTAGTCATTACACTATGAGTGAAGGAATAAAGAGAATGACCCTTAAATTACAAAATGAGAGCAAAGAGGTAGCGAGCTTTCTCCTTCCCTTTATACATCACAATATTCTTGTTCAGTGATAAATTGTACTGTGAATTACAAATTCTTTGAGGCACAGGGTGGAAAGAAAATATTTCTACCCCTTTTTTTCCTCTGCTGGCAGAGAAAAACCCTGGCACATGAAGTTTTTCTCTACTCTGGATATCATACTCAGTGCTTGGGCAGTGGAAGTTAGCATAGTTCCTGCCTGACTAAATACTGTCAAATTTGTTTCAGAACATGGCAGGTCAGAACACACTAACATCCTTCTGGGAATAAGATACAGCCATTTATATATACCAGTCTTAACTGAAAGTGAAAAATACCTAACAAAGAAAGGATGACACTCCATAATTTCCATTTCTCTTTATGTAATACACAAATTTTATGTAATACACAAATGTCAACCTTGAGAGAAATAACTTTTCCCAGCACAGCCTCCTTACAGTTTAATTTTTCTACATCTTTCCCATGTAATGTCCCCTTTCTCCTGTCTTCTCTGCTCTGTGACCTTCACCATAGAGTGTATATTTGATATAGCATATCAGAATTCCTCTGATGCCACTTGAGTTGAACTTGGAAAACACTGAGATGATTACTAATTTATTGCTGTCTACTCCTAAGTGCTTAATGCAAGCTTGATAAAAATCAATAGTTATGTGTGCCTTTCCATTGTAGGGATATGCTTGTAATCTATGACTAGGTAAGGTAGTTGTTGAGTGATTTATTGAAAATCTTCTAAGATAGTCTACCACCTTCATTTTATTGGTGTCATGGAATATGCTAATGGTCAAATAAGTGGAAGTAGAAGCAGGGAGCAGATGGAGAAGAACAGGTACTATACACCCTTTTCAAAAGGCTTGTTGAGAGCAGAGGCTAAGTGTGGAATGGGGACATCTTGCATGATCTGAATAACATCTCAAGAGAAATTAGAATTAGGATGCCTAAGGCATTTCCATCCAAAAGGTCAAGGTTACAAACTTCTGCAGCCATCAGGCTTTATCTCCTGCTCTGAAACTTGCTCCTTTCCCATAACAAAGGACTTGTAATTGGCTCATAATCTATAGTACCCACCCACAATGCTTGGCTTCCTACCTTCTCTGTGTTGAAGAAGAGCCTTCCCTACGAAAGGGGACCCATTGTGAGGGATGGTTAAAACCATCTGCCTGTACTAAAAGAGAACGAGACTCTTTCAACAAAATAATTCAACTTTTATCTTTTGAACTATTCTCACAAATGATGTGGTAAAATGGAGTCACGAACTTCTCTGCACCCATCCTTTTCTAGATCCACATGAAACACTCTGGCAGACAGCCTCTGCAGTCTGTGCTCAAAATGGGACCGTGCAGGAGACAGGAGGCAGCATCTGCCAGTCCCCAGCCTAAAACATCAGCAGGACCAGCTGCTGATGTGTTACCAGCTCAAGGAAAAAACTTCACAACTTCTAGAAATCTGACATTTCTTCCCAGCCATGCCTCCCCCAATTCAGCTGCTCTGAGTATCAAAATGGCCTTAAAAGTTCCTAGTGTTTAAAAGGTTTTTTAAAAAGAGCAGCTCTTTAATTTGCTAGTCCTGTCACTATAATATCTTTGGCTTCATCTATTTCATGGCAATTATCTCTGACTTGAAATACTTGAATCCTTCCGAAATTGAAACATAGCAAGATTTATTTTATCACTGATATAATATGAGAATTTATTAGAAATGACATATGTTCATTAACAACCACAGCTTTTTAATTACACTTAGAAAATTCCCTAGCAGAGTTAGTTCCTGTCAGTGGAAATAAGTACCATTCTCCAGAATAAAAGGCATAAATATGACAGAGAGCAGGCAAAGGCTATTTCTACCATCTTTGTTATTTTCTTTCTTATTTGCCAGAAGTGGACGGTTCACTGAAGATTCCATTCTTTTAATTGGGATTTTAGCTGATGCCCACTCTCTTGAGACACCCACCCTCCTTAAGTGCATTTCTGCCATTGACTTCTGTTTGATCCTTCTAAGGCCTGAGCACCCTGGCGGGTGGCTCCACTGGTGTGCACTTCAGCAAGGTCTAGGCTGATGTTCTGAAAAAACACAGAGAAGGTCAGAAGAGTCTCCCAATCAGAGACAAGCTAAGAGGGATCTTAATTAGCAGGCATAGTAAAAGACAGACTTCTTTGGAAATAATATTTTTTAAAAAATAATGAAGCATTATCTTTATGAATGTTGGAGAAAGAATCATCATTTTGATCATTCTTTGTATATTCTTTACTCAGTTTATTTTTTAAACCAGCTTCATTGGTGCTTTGAAATCCCTTGGTTCAGTTTTTGCATTTTGCATTGTTGTAGGGGACTTACAAAGCACCCACAAATGACAAATGATGGAGGCCATTCCATGAGCTCTGTATGCCTGAAGACACCACCTGTATGGCCAGCTTCACTTCAGACTCTTCAGGCTTCACTAGAACAATAGGTGTATACAACCAATATATGATTGTCAGCAAAATTTTCTCACCAAGTGGTAATAACCTTCATGCTATTTACAGAGTCTCATTGAATGGCATCTGAGGATCCTGAAGATCTTTGAGAAAAAATCCCCAATGGGAGAGGGTAACATTGAGAATAAAAATGAAGGCCAGACATCAACAGATTTGTTTCTTTTGCTGGGCTTCTAATGGGAGAGTGAGCTTTACTAATGGATCCTGGAGAAATAACCCCATCACAAAGCTTAATTCTGAATTTCCAAGTGCACACTCATTTTCCTGGAGGATCATCTCCTTTTACATACACTGATTCACTTTGATTGAAAGCAGAAGTCTGGAAGAATCTGCAGTAAGCCCAACATTCAAGTACTTCCCCATTAAGCATGAAGGGTAGACTGAGAAAGAGCACTGGACTAGGATGTAGAAGGCAGGCAAACCGGCTTCTTGACCTACCGCTAATCATGCATGTGTGATGGCTAAGTCTGAGCAAGTCATAGTCAGGGTTTCCACTTCCTCCCTTACGGGGTGAGAGAGCTGGACTAATTACCTCTAATCTTTTTTTCCAGGTTTAATATCCTCTGAGTCTAAATGATAACAATGATCAATGAAACAAATTATTATTCTGAGGCTGTCAATTATGTATTTGGATCTCTAAGAAGGAAATAGCAAAAGGCACACTGCAGATCTTATTTTTTGACATTATTTTCTTGATTTCTTACAATTGCTCTGGTACACTATGTTTAGTTAGTAATTTTACTCACTATGATTAGAATTTCTAATACATCATAAAATCCATAGGCAAACATTACACTAAGAATGAGCCTACATGAAACAAAACCCACTAGTTTATTAAGTAAAATAAATTGTATAGCACTGTGTAAAATAAAACAAACAGGCCTACAGTTTGTGATTTTCCCTCTGTTTTTACCCATTTATGTGGAAGCTTATAGAAATAATACTGGAGTACTATAATACAAATTACAATCATAATATTTAATATTAAAAAATATTCCAATGGGGCACCTGGGTGGCTCAGTATGTTAAAGTGTCCCACTTTGGGTCAGGCCATGATCTCACAGTTCATGAGCCCCATGTTGGGCTCTGTGCTGACAGCCTAGAGTCTGGAGCCTACTTCAGATTATGCATCTCCCTCTCTCTCTACCCCTCCCTTGCTCATGCTCTGCCTCTCTTTCTCAAAAATAAACTTTAAGGAAACCCCAATATTCTAAGATTCTCTCTTGATAGATTAGATAGTTTATTAATAGAGAGGGTGCATTTGGTCCCTCTTGGCCACATCGAACTCTCTATACACAGATCTATGACAACTAATTTGAAAATGTTCAGGGAATGGATGATTTCTTAAGAAAATGAAAATTGCCAAATGATCCACAACAAAAGCTAAACAGAGCATTTGCTATAAAACAGAATAAAAAGGTAAGTAAATATCTCTCAAGTTCTAGTTAATTATAAAACTAGATCATTTCAATGCAATTTTTTGTTCCCTTATTTTATTTTACTAATTAATTTATTTTTAAATTTATATCCAAGTTAATTAGCATATAATGCAAAAATGATTTCAGGAGTAGATTCCTTAATGCCCCTTACCCATTTAGCCCATCCCCCCCCACAACCCCTCCAGCAACTCTGTTTGTTCTCTATATTTAAGAGTCTTTTATGTTTTGTCCCCCTCCCTGTTTTTATATTATTTTTGCTTCCCTTCCCTCCCCTTATGTTCATCTGTTTTATATCTTAAGTTACTCATATGAGTGAAGTCATATGATATTTGTCTTTCTCTGGCTGACTAATTTCCCTTAGCATAATACCCTCTAGTTCCATCCATGTAGTTGCAGATGGCAAGATTTCATTCTTTTTGATTGCTAAGTAATACTCTGTTGTATAAATATACCATATCTTCTTTATCCATTCATCCATTGATGGATATTTGGGCTCTTTCCATACTTTGGCTATTGCCAATAGCACTGCTATAAATATTGGGGTGCATGTGTCCCTTCGAACCAGCACACCTGTATCTCTTAGACAAAAACCTAGTAGTGCAATTTCTGGGCCAAAGGGTAATTCTATTTTTAATTTTTTGAAGAACCTCCATACTGTTTTCCAGTGTGGCTGCACCAGTTTACATTCCCACCAGCAGTGCAAAAGAGATTCTCTTTCTCCACATCCTCACCAATCTGTCGTTGCCTGAGTTGTTAATGTTAGCCATTCTGACAGGTGTGAGGTGGTATCTCTTTGTGGTTTTGATTGTATTTCCCTGATGATGAGTGATGTTAAACATTTTTTCATGTGTCTGTCAGCCATCTGGATGTCTTCTTTGGAGAAGTGTCTATTCATGTCTTTTGCCTATTTCTTCACTGGATTATTTGGTTTTTGGGTGTTGACTTTGATAAGTTCTTTATAGATTTTGGATACTAACCTATTATCTGATGTCCTTTGCAAATATCTTTTCCCATTCCGTCGGTTGCCTTTTAGTTTTGCTGATTGTTTCCTTCACTGTGAAGGAGCTTTTTATTTTGATGAGGTCCCAATAGTTCATTTTTGCTTTTGTTTGCCTCTGGAGACGTGTTGAGTAAGAAGTTGCTGTGGCCAAGGTCAAAGAGGTTTTTGCCTGTTTTCTCCTCAAGGATTTTGATGGCTTCCTGTCTTATGTTTAGGTCATTAATCCATTTTGAGTTTATTTTTGTGTGTGGTGTAAGAAGGGTAGTCCAGGTTCATTTTTCTGCATGTTGCTGTCCAGTTTTCCCAGCACCATTTGCTGAAAAGACTGGCTTTATTCCATTGGATATTCTTTCCTGCTTTGTCAAAGATTAGTTGGCTATACATTTGTGGGTCTATTTCTGGGTTCTCTATTCTATTCCATTGTTGTGAGTCTTTGTTTTTGTGCCAGTATCATACTGTCTTGATGATTACAGCTTTGTAATACATCTTAAAGTCGAGGATTGTGATGCCTCCAGCCTTGGTTTTATTTTTCAAGATTGCTTTGGCTATTTGGGGTCTTTTCTGGATCCGTACAAATTTTAGGATTGTTTGTTCTAGCTCTACGAAGAATGCTGGTGTTATTTTGATAGGAATTTAAACTATTTTTATCATGAAAAAGTTAGAAATAACCCTAATTTATTTTGTATAACCAGGATAACTTTATACAAAAACAGAACAATATATTGTTCTAGAGAAATACAGAACAAAATACAGAAAATTGGAATTAATCCTAATTATGATGGGGCAAATTCTAAATTAGAAATTAGCAAATATCTGGCAACATATTAATATAGTAATACCTGATGTTAAAAAAAAAAAGAAAAGAAAAGAAAACAAAGGAAAACATATAAGAATGAGATAAGTGGCTCCTGGGAGACTCAGTCCGTTAAGCAACTGACTTTGGCTCATGTCATGATCTCAAAGCTCCATCTCATGAGTTCGATCCCTGTGTCAGGCTTTGTGCTGACAGCTCAGAGCCTGGAGCCTGCTTCGAATTCTGTGTCTCCATCTTTTTCTGTCTCTCCCCAGCTCTTCTCTCTCTCTCTCTCTCTCTCTCTCAATCTCAAAAATAAACTAAAAATATTTTTAAAAAGAATGAGAAGAAAACATAAGTGAACTACATAATAACTTAGGTGTGGGGAGAGTTAGTTTCCTAACTATGATTCAAAGTTCAGATGCAATATAAGAAAAGATTGATAAATTCAACCCAAGCAAAGCAAAACATCACAAACAAAACAAACACATGTATGGCAAAACTGTATAAGCAAAGACAAATGACAAATAAACCAGCAGAAAATATTGGCAATATGTATTATAAATAAAGAGCTAATATTCCCAATATATATAGAACTTTTAAAACTTGAAGGTAGAAAAATATCAAAAATTGACAGAGGGGTGGGTCAGTCATTTAAACATCCTACTTTGGTTCAGCCATGATTTCATAGTTCTTGTGAGTTTGAGCTGTCAGCACACAGCCTGCTTCAGATCTTCTGTCTCCCTCTCTCTCTCTGTCCCTCCCCCACTCTCTCTCAAAAATAAATAAACATTTTTTAAAACTGACAGAAAATGGCCAAAGGACATGAATATAAATTCACAAACATACAGAAAACACAAAACTGCCATTATGCATAGGACAGGATGCTCATCTTCACTCATAATAAGAGCAATCTAAATTTAAAGTACACTGAGATACCATTTTAGCCTACCAGACTGGCAAAATTAAAAGCTTGATATTATATTAAGTTGGTGAGGCTGGGGGAAACAGCACTTTGATATATTACTGGTGTAAATACAAATGGATATAAGACTTTTTTTTTTTTGGTCAAGCCATCACACTTCTAGAACTTTACCCTTTACATATCCTTGAAATATGAAAACATATGTGTAAGATTATGCTTTTCAGCACTATTTGTATTTGCAAAATGTTGGAAACCTACCTAAAGGCTCAAACATAGGAGAGGGGTTGGTCAAACAAGGGAGTGCTATGTAACTATTTCAAACAATAAAGAATCTTTAATTGATGTGGCATCCTCCCCAGAATATATTAAGTGATACCAAAAAAAATGCAAAAAAGCATAAACAGAATGCTAACTTTTGTGGGAAAAAAAGAAGAAATAAAAAAGTAAACATGTATTTGCTTAGGATAGCAAAAACAAAAACTGAATTAACCAGAGAGATTGTAAATGATAAAGCAAATGGAGCAAAATGTCTTAAAAATGATAAAATGTTAAAAATTGGTTAAGTATGAGTAATGATTAGATAGGCAAATTGAGTCAAAGAGCATTCAGGGTTTTTTTGGGACTATTTTTAAATTTCTTGTAAACTAGAAATTATTTCAAGAAGAATGTTAATATTAGTGTAATAATAATTGTTACATATTATGATCAGTGAAATCATTTCTAGGTATGCAGGAATGATTTGAATTAAGAAAAAAGAAAGAAATACATAATACATATGAAGAGGTCATTTGATCAAATAGGATTATGCAGCCATTAAATAAAAACCCTAAGCAAAAGAATAGCAATAAAAAAATCCTTAAATTTGATGAAAACTATCAAAACTGAACAGGAAATTTATTCAAAACTATAAAGCAAATTTAAACCATTTCAGTCAAATAAGAATATAGTCAGGGATTTCATGACAAACTGAAATTAAGGCAGAAAAATAAAATAATTAGTATAAATATTGGAGGGGGGAGATAAAATTAGTTATTTTTCATGAAAATATTAATTACTATAAATTTTATTTGTCTGGAAGGCAGAAAGATTATAGTTTCAATAAACCAAATGTACTGAGAATTTTAGATTTAATTGAACCAGACCAAGCCCTACTCTGAGCAGGTAGTTACTGGATAATAAAGAATAAACTCTCAGATAAAACATTTGCAAAGCTGATGTATCAAGCTATCGATTATGATAATAATAAGCCTGATAGAAGAAATTATGAACATTTCTGACTATATAAAATTTTTAAAAATCATATGCTAAAATATATCAGAAGCAATGTCAATAGACAATTGGAATCTTTGAAAAAAAAAGATTTATAAGGCAGATGGCACATAAAGGGTCTATAATTTCAAAGAGTTCTTACAAATTGATGGGTAAAGAAGACTAACAACCCAATGGGGAAAAAGGGTAATAGCTATGAAGGGACAAATAACAGAGAACTGATTGTATATAGTCAATAAATATACAAAAATATGGAATAAAGATAACATAAAATAAAGTAAAATATCATTTTTTGCTTCTAATACAGGAAAAAATGCAATAAGTTCAATAATAACTATTGTTAACAGAAATGTGGGAAAACGGATTTTTAAATATATTGTTGGTGAAAATGTGAACTGATAAAGTAATAGCTACTATAGTTTAAAATACACATCTCCAACCCCACTCCTCATTCTATTCCTTAGAACTAAATGTAATAATATGTTAGGATATATGTACCAATATAAATATTGCAGTATTTTCTTAGTGGAAATACTCATCAGTAGGGGATAGGTGACGAACTGTAGTGCTACACAGTGCTATTCACAACAGGGAATATTGTACAGAATGTGATAAAAAAAAAAAAGAAATACGAGTGCTTCTTACAAGAGGGAGTAGACATACATTTCCCATTTGTCCTGCTAAATACAACTGATAACTCTGGACATTATACATAAAACAAATACAAGCATTCTCTGAAAGGCAGAAGGAAGAAGGCAGACAAGCTAAAGACCTCAGGACCTAAACGTAGTTAATTCCCTGGGGTTTTCTTTTTGCCTCATATGCCCCAGACTGTTTGCTGGAGAAGCTGGTAACCTGGAAACACCACTGGGTGCAGACCAAAAAAGGCCAAACAAAAGCCTGCTCTCTCTAGCCAAAGGAGCATGAAAGGGATGGCCTAGTTAGACAGGAAATTTTTTAAAAATAATTATTCTACTGCAGCCAAACACCACAGGAAAAAAACCAAAACTGTGTCCCCTCCCCCAACCACATCAGCAAAGGTTAAATGGGGACTTCTATCCTCACCAGACTTTAACAAGGTACCCAACACTCCTTGCCAGGGATGGTATTGGAAGACACAGAGTAAGAAGCTTAGACTTGCATCATCACTTACCAGGAATGACGTGCCTCTTCTTTTCCCCACAGTGTGGTGTTAGAAGAGGCCCAGACCAGGGGAGAGTAGGGACTTTTACCACTGACCATTCGTATGGAAGAGTCAATGTCATAGTGACAGTGGAGGCTAGCTGGGGAGCGACTGCTACAGCATGCTTACCCCTCCCAGCCAGGAATGGATCAGTAGGGGCTTAGTAAAGAGCCAGAAACTCTACCCCTATTCAGAAATAACAAGGAGACAACTCTCAACCCCACCCCCAGCTATATGAAGGCCAAATAAAAAATCTCGACTTTAATGCCCATAAGCAGTAACAAGGTGCTCCCATCCTTTCCTAGTCAGAGTAGTGTCTGAAGAAGCAAGCTAAAACAGAAGGCTTAAATATGATACAGAGTTTCACAACTTAATCCTGAATACTGAATTTCACTTGTCATACCAAGATCCAGGAAGATCTCACACTGAGTGAAAAAAGATAATCAACAGATGTCAACAAGGAGATGACAAAAATATCAGAATTATTTGGCAAAGATTTTAAAGCAGTTATTATAAAAATGCTTCAAAAAGCAATTACAAAGAAGCTTAAAACAAATAAAATATAAAGAACTTCAACAAAGAGATAGAAACTCTCCACAAAGAAATAGTATAATAAAGAACCAAATAAAAATTTTAAAACCGAAGAACATATAAACTAAAATAGAAAGCTAATGAATGGATGCTATAGTAGGACTGAGTGGGATGGACTGAGGGGGGAAAAATGTAGTGAACTGTAAATGAACGGTAAAACAGAAAAATAACAATTGCCCATTTAAATAAAAGACAGAATATTACTTAAAAACCAAAGTCTCAGGGACCTGTAGGATTATAACAAAAGCTCAAACGTCAGAGTCCTGAAAGGATAAGAGAAAGAGGGTGGAGTTAAAAAATACAAAAAAAAAAAAAAAAAAGGTGAAAACTCCTCAAATTTGGGAAAGACATAAATCTATAGATTCAAGAAGCTAAGTAAATTCCAAACAACATAAAGTCAAAGGAATCCATACTAACACTGAAAACTAAAAGGGAAAAACAAAAGTCTAAAATTCAAAGGTAGGGGCACCTGGGTAGCTCAGTTGGTTAAGTGTCCAACTCTTGATCTCGACTCAGGTCATGATCTTGTGCTGAAGGTGCAGAACCTGTTTGGGATTTTGTCTCTTCTCTCTGCCCATTACCAACAGGTTCTCTCTCTCTCTCAAAATAAATAAATAAACATAAAATTTTTTTAAATCAAAGACAAAACAAATATCTTGTAATTAATGAGAGAGGAAATAAGAAAGGACTCCTTACCTATAAGGAAAAAGTAACTTAAAAAGCACATTTCCCATCAGAAACCATGGATTCCAGAATGCAGTGGCATTACATTTTTCAAGTATGGAAAAAAAACCTTATCAACCTAGGATCCTATATCCAGCATAAGAACTCCTTAGAAATGAAGAGAAATCAAGACATTCTCAGATGGAAGAAAAGAGAACATGTTGCTGGCAGACTTTCCCTAAAACAACAGCTAAAAGAAGTTCCTTAAACAAAAAGGAAACAATAAAAGAAAGAAAGAAGAACATGGTAAGCAAAACTATGGGTCATTACAATAGGCCTTCCTTCTCCTCTTGAGTCTTTTCAATTATATTGATGGTTGAAGCAAAAATTATACCACTGTCTGATGTGGTCCAAATGTATATTGAGAAAATATTTAAGACAATTATATTATAAATGGGGGAGACTAAAGGGATGTGATGGGAGGTAAGTCTTCTAGGATTTATTTGAACTAGTAAAATAACACCAGCAAACTGTGAAAAGTTATGTATAGATGAGGTAGTACCTAGAGCAATGACTAAAAAGGCTACCCAAAAAGATACACTCAAAAAAACACTATAGCTAGATAAAAATAAAATTCTAAAATTGTTCAAGTAACACATTAGAAGTCAAGAAAAGGAAAATAGAAATGAAAAATGGGAGCCCCATAATAGGCTCCACAATGAGCATAAAGCCTGCTTGAGATTCTCTTTCCACCTCCCTCTGGCCCTCTCCCTTGCTCATGCTCTCTCTCTCTCCTCTAAAATAAATAAAAATAAATAAATCAATCAATCAATAAATAAATATAAAATATGTGAAACAAACTCTGAGAACTGAAAAGAGAAATAAATAAATCTGTAATTATAGTTGGAGACTTAAACATCTCTTTTTCAACAATTGATAGAACAACTGTAAAGAAAAATCAGCAAGGGTATGGAATAACTCAATGCCATCATCAACTAATACGGTATAATCAACACTCTACCCAAATAGCAACAGGAAACACACTCTTTTAAAGTGCTCATATGATATATACCAGGACAGATCATATCCTACACCATAAAACGAACTTCAACAAATTTTTAAAAATTGAAATAATATAAAATGTATCCTCTGACCATAATGAAATCAAACTCAAAATCAATTGCAGACAGTTAACAGAAATATACAAATACTTGGAAACCAAATAACATCCTTGTAAATAATCTATCAGCTATCAGTCAAAGAGGAAATCTCAATGGAAAGAAAAAAATTCATTAAATTAATGAAAATGAAATACAACATATTGACATTTGTGGGACACAGCTAAAGCTCAGGGAAATTTTATAGCATTAAATGCATGCATATTAGAAAAGAGGAAATGTCTGAAATCAGTAATCTAAGATCGCACCTCAAGAACCTGAAAAAAAATGGAGCAAAATCAACCCAAAGCAAGAGGAAGAAAGGAAATAAGAATAAGAACAGCAATCAATGAAATTGAAAACAAACAAACAAACAAAACCAATAAAATAAAGTGTTGGTTCTTTGAAAAGATCATTAAAATTAACAAGCTGCATCAAAATTAAAACCTTTTTCTCTGTGACACTCATGTGAAAAGAATAAAAAGACAAGCTATAGACTAAGAAGACATTTTCAAACTGTATATCCGACAAAGGACTAGTGTCTAGAGTGTACGGGGAATTCTCAAAATTAAGCAATGAAAAAAGGAAATAGAAAAATTCACAAAAAGACATTTCACTAAAGAGTATATAGAGATGATAAATAAGTATATGAAAAAATTTCAACATCATTAGCCATTAAGGATATATGACTTAAAACCACAATGAGATATTACAACATACCTATCAAAATGGTTAAAAAACAAACAAAAAAATCCTGAGTGTTAGTGAGGAAACAGAGAAACAGTACTGTTCGTACACTGCTGGTGGGAATGCAAAATGATGTAACGCTCTCAAAAGCATTTTAAACATGGAACTACTGTATGACCCAGGAATTGAACTCCTGGGCATTTATCTAGAAAAACAAAAACTTATAGTCACATAAAAGCCTGTACATGGATATTTATAGCAGCATTATTCATAATATATGGTAAATCTGTAGTATGAAATACTACTCAACAACAAAAAGAAACGAACTGTTGATAAACAAACAACCTGGATGAATCTCCAGGGAATTATGATGAGTGAAAAGAATCAATCCCACAAGGTTACATACTGTTTGATTCCATTTATATAAGTCTTGAAATGACCAATTATAGAAAAAAAATTTTAAATTTAGTGGTTGCCAGAGGTGAAGGAGGGTGGTGGTAGAAGGGAAATGGGTGTAGCTATAAAAAGAACATTGGAGGGGTGCCTGGGTGGCTTAGTGGGTAAGCGTCCGACTTTCGCTTAGGTCATGATCTCGGTTCGTGGGTTCGAGCCCCGCGTCGGGCTCTGTGCTGACTGCCGGCTCAGAGCCTGGAGCCTATTTCAGAGTCTGTATCTCCCTCTCTCTCTGACCCTCCCCTGTTCCCGCTGTCTCTCTCTGTCTCTCTCCTAGAAATAAATCAAAAAAAAAAAAAAAAGAACATTGGAAGTATTTTCTATCTTGAATGTATCAATGTCAAATATCCTGGTTATGATATTGTACCATAGTTTTGCAAGATTTTACCATTGGGGGAAACTGGATAAAGGGTAAATGGGAACTCTCTCTATTATTTCTTACAACTGCATATGAATCTATAATTATCTCAAAATAAAAAGTTTAATTTAAAAAAAGTTTTAAAGGAATATAAGTGTGAAAGAAAGAATGAATGAAAGGGAAAATGCCAGGGGAAAGGAAGGAAGCAAAGAAAGGTAATTTCATTCTCTCTCCCTTCCTACAACAACTGACTTGACTAAAGTTTCAATGACAAGTTTTGAATGAGAAGAAAAACTGGTGCACAAAGGAAGCATAGTATAACTTCATTTTTGTTAGAAAATGACACAAACCACTAAGTAAAAAAGTCTGAAAGAAAATGTATTTCTCAACATGGGGTATTTTTTCAGGTGAGGCAGAGTGGGCACCATGGGGGTAGGTGGAGGAAAGGGATTACTAAAATGCAATAAAGAAAGAGGACAGGATGGAGTGTCTGGGCGGCGCAGTAGGTTAAGCACCAACTTCGGCTCAGGTCATGATCTCACAGTTCGTGGGTTCGGGGCCTGCGTTAGGTTCTGTGCTGATGGATTCTGTGTCTCCCTCTCTCTGCCGCTTCCCCACTCTTGCTCTGTCTTTCCTCTCTCTCTCTCAAAAATAAACATTTTAAAAAGTTAAAAAAAAAAAAGGAAGAGGACAGGAAACATTCACTGATATCATACATATTTGTGTGGGTAATATGCATAAAAAATTACAGGAAGATGGCTAGAATTAGATCTTTATGATCTACAAGGATGTCTAATATATTAGGAGGATGAATTTTATAGTAATATATTATTGTGCTTCTATTTCATGTAGATCCAACAAAGCACCCAACCTCTAGGTATGAATATTGGGGTACCAATGTCTGCAAAGATAACTGCCAAGCATCCCATCCCACCTCGGTTAGGGTAATTGTTATGCAGCAATAGATACCTGAGACATGTTTATAGATATGTAAATGTTTGGAAGAGAAAAGAGAACATTGTGAACAAATGTGGCTATCAAATGTGGCTCACCTATCAAATGTGGCTGCTTAGCAGTGGCAATAGGAATGAAAGAGATGAGAAACTGTTAGTTTATATGTCTTTATATTATTTCAAAAAATCAAATTATTTGAAAAAAATCAAATGCAGAAAAACTTTACAAGAGGAAATAAAAATGTTCTATGTTCTATTTTGTTGGAATTGTGCCTTTGGAAAAGTGCTCTCACTTTATTGTTATTCTCTGTTTGCTGCAGCATTCCATAGACCTCAGTTTCAGACATTTGTATATAATGTTGGTTTCATAAACATATTTATAGACCAATTTTCTTTAAAAATAAGGGCCAAAGCATATGCATTGAAAGTGGTTGTGGATTGGCAACTAAAACATTCTTAATCTTCTTTAAATATGCTATAAAAACTAAGCGAAAGATAGGCATTAACAAAATTGATTTTAAAATATTCTCAGTAATGCAGTCTATAAGATACATTAGAAAAGTGCATTAGCTCACAGAACATTTTATCAGCCTGTAAAATTGTCAACAGCTTCTCTGTTCTGAACAGTGATACAGCAAAGATAAGTCTGCAGGAAATTTATCAGAAGCATGAGAAAATGATAATGTTTTCGCTGTGGGTTGCAGTTTTCATTTTTATTAACTTTTATATTTATTGAATACTTGATTTCTTTGGAATCTTCCTGGGCTTCTTATGGGCCCTAAAATTCCTGGCCAAGGCCATTTTCATTAATTCAATTCAACAGATTTATATCTATCACGTCTGCTGTGTGCTGGACACGGTGCCAGGTGTTTAGAGAAAGGGAATGATAGTCTCAGAAAAAAAGAGATGAATGGACAATAACAAGATAATGACCTAGGATGAAAAGTAAAACGTTTAAAAAGAATAAATAATGTGCAGGAGGTATAGCCATGAAAACAAGACAAAGTATATTCCATTTGAGCTGCTCTTAAGGATAGCAAGAGTTTGGCAGGCAGACAAGATCAAGAACTATACTCCAGACAGACTGTAAGAATGTGGGGAAGCAAGGAAGTATGAGGAGCATTATGTGAGGAGCATTATGTGACTGAGAAAGAAAATGTCATTTGTAAGGATGAATGGATCTGACTGCCAAGCTATGGAAATGATGGAGGTGGCACAATATTAAAATTAAGTACATGGGCTCTTCTTCAACAAGGGTGTCAACTCAGGGAGGGAAAGGATACTCTTGTCAGCAAATGATGCTGCAATAACTGGACATCCACATGCAAAAGAACAGAGTCAGACTCCTTCCTTAGGCCATACATATAAATTAATTCCATGTGATCACAGACCTAAATATAGGTGCTAACCCTACAAGAGTTTTAGAAGAAAACATGGGAATAAATCCTCATGAACTTGGATTGAGTTAGGCAAAGTCTACTTAGACACAATACCAAAAACATAAGGAACAGAAGGAAAAAATAGATACACTTGAATTTGTCAAATTTTCTGAAGTTTGTACTTCAAAGAACATCATAAGGAAAGTGAAAAGATAACCCAGAATGGGAGTATTTAAAACTCCTACCATTCAACACTTTAAAAAAAAAACAACCCAATTTAAAAATGAGATACCACTACTTCATACTCACTAAGATGACAGGTAATAAGTATTGGCAAGGACGTGGAAAAATGGAGTCCTTATACATTGTTGGTGGAAATTTAAACTGGTGTATCCACTTTGGAAAATAGTTTGACAGTTCCTCAAGAAGTTTAACACAGAGTTACTATATGACCCAGCAATTCCAAATATGTACTTAAGAAATAAAAACATATTTTCACACTAAACGTGTAAATGAATATTCCTGATAACATTAGTCATAGCAGTCAACAAGTGGGAAGAATCCAAATGTTCATAAACTCATTAATAGAGAAGCTAAATGTCATTTATCCATACAATGAAATATTTAGAAATAAATAGAAATGAAGTACTGATACTGGCTACAGCATGGATGAACCCTGAAAACATTATGGTGAGAGTGACCAGTCACAAAAGACCACATAGCATATGATCTCATTTACGTGAAATATCCAGAATAGGCAAATCCAGAGACAGAAAGTAGATTAGTGGCGGCCAGGGGATAGAGGTGGAAATTGGGATTGACTGCTAATGGGTATGGGGTTTCTTTTCTGGGGGACGAAAATGGACTCAAATATACTTTAGTGATGGTAAAACTGTGAATAAACTAAAAACCATTGAACTGTACGCTTTAAATTTGTGAATTGTGTGGCATATAAATTATATTTCAATAATGCTTTTTTTTTTAATGTTTTTATTTATTTCTAGGAGAGAGAGAGACAGCGTGAGCAGAGGAGGGTCAGAGAGAGAGGGAGTGACAGACTTGAAACAGGCTCCAGGCTCTGAGCTGGCAGTCAGCACAGAGCCCCACGTGGGGCTCGAACCCACGAACCACGAGATCATGACCCAAGCGAAAGTCGGACGCTTAACCGACTAAGCCACCCAGGCGCCCCTCAATAATGCTATTTTTAAAAATCTACTAAAAAACAAAATAAAAACCTACAGACTCTAGAGCCAGACATCCTAGAATCTGTGCTCTACCACTTACCAGTTACAAAGCTCTGAGCAAGTTTCTTTATCTCTCTGTAACCCAATTTCTTCATCTGTAAATGAATGATTAATTCCAGCTGAGATCTCAAGGGAAATTTTCACAGAGGTGGAATTTGGGCCAGTTTCAAAGATAGTGTTTTTTAAGATCATGAGATAAAGACCTTAAAAGGCACTAACCCTTTAAGCATCTAATGTGTGCCAGGGCCTGTGCTAAGCCTTCTATGTACATTACTGCAGCTCATTCCTCCTGCTTTGTACTTATGGGGAAAAAATGATTCTGAAAGTGAAGTGATTAAGTGACCAAATAGGGGTTCAACTGCAGCTCCAGGGTCTCCTGCATCTGGCCTGAGTAAGACTGTAAGAAGGGAAGTGTCAGCCATCAGAGGGAGGGAGTGAAGTGAGGTTTGTCTGGCTGTGTGGGAGGGGTGGGGGGAAAAGGGCAGTTAGCCTGCTTAGGAATCTGATGGCCAGACAAGTTTTCTGGATTTCATCCTGTGGGTAACAAGGAGAATAGAATTGCTTATCAAAAAAGGCCATAAGCAATAGGAATGTGGATATATTTTTATACGTAAAAATCCAAATTTATCTTGCACACTGTTACACAGCTGGTTATACCTTTCAGAAAGCTTGCCATGTTACTCAAAATAGACAAAATCTGACAACCCTGCCTTTAGTGAATTTTCCAGGAGAGAAACTGGTTTGCTTCCACAATTGAAAGATGACTTTTAGAGATAGATTAAAATCCTATCAGAGTCTGAGAATTTGTTAATTTGATTTGATTGTTATCAAATGACAGACTGATTTTGATATGAGTTTTAGAGCTAAGAATAGATCATGGAAGCCTTTAAGTCTTTAAAACCCTCGAGATGAACGAAAACTGCAGTCTCACCTTATGTAAAAGCTCAGTGAAAAGGAAAACCACATATATGTAATTATTCAAGTGGAGTAACTGATATGCATTGTATATTGGTTTGTTCTATGGTGGGTTTGGGTTTTTTTGTTTGTTTGTCTTGTTTTCTGGTCTTTGGTTTTTTGATTGTATTGTAAGTAGCATGAAGCCTTGCCTCTGCCTCCCACTTGGAAAGAAACTTGTCTAAGGTCATCAACAAGCAGAGTGTCCAGCAAGCATTTGACATGTCTAGGAACTGACAGAAGGAGCCCACTAGGGGTGGCACCATGCAGCTGAAGGAACGGGGAGCAAATGTGTACTCGGTCTCGTTTCAGGTGGTACCTCAACCTCAAGTCATGCTGCTAGATTAGTGAGCCTGCGTAGAAAGTCCCAAATGTGAGGCTGTTCTTCCTCTCTAAGCCAGTGCTTCTCAGTGGAGATCCTACATCTACCAGAATGGGTCCCCTTGGGAAAAATGAAGAGGGTGCATTTTTGTTTACTTCAATGATGGGGAACTTCTAGAATTTAGTGACTATCCTGAAAACCACAGGACAGGACTGCACAGTGAAGAGTTGCCCTACATTCAACATGATTTCCAAATCCTCTGCCATCTAAGTTACCTGAGCTTTTCTGAAACTAAACCTTATTTCCATTTTAGACACGAACAAGTGTGATTTTAAAACATACTGAATTATCCAGGAATTGAACTAGCATATAAATTTTGGGAAGAGTGATACTGACTCTTATTTTGTCCTTATTTTAAAATGCTAACTATGACCATCTCTGTTCAAATGATTTATTTTTTAGGTACTTTGGTTTTTCAACACAGTTTTCATACATCATGTAACACAATTTCACGATAGCTTCTTGTAGTAGCGCTTCTTTTTCTAATCCCTCCTCAATATTCTGTTGCTCATTGAAGGAAATTATCTCTAGTGTCTTTTGAAATAGGAGACTGACTGTATGCACTGATACGTGGTGGAATTTCAAGAAAGGAGATAAGTTTTTGGTGACACTTTGTTCTGTGCAAATAAATAAAGGAAACCTCACTAAAAATGGAGTTAAGAAGCCCTGAAAGCAAAGTTCTCCCACATGTACCACTCATTGCAGCCTCCATAACCAGCAGAATATAGCAAGACAGAAATTATTATGACAAGGGAGAACATTTAGAAATTTCATCTCCTGCTTTTAAGAAAAAGAAGGCAGATCCCTCCAGCCCCAGCAACAACACACTAACCGCTTGCAGCCAGTAAGAAACTACAGTGGTGTGGAACTGTTGGTCTTTTCAAAGAACTTTTGTTTAAAACAACCCTCCCCAATTGCCTCCTAAAATGTGATAAGAGCTGACCTCTCCTTTGTCTCTTTGGACTGGCTTATGGCTCACCGTAACTTGCATGTCCGAAGTTGCAATTCCTCTGTTATTTCCCAATATATTCATTTAGCTGGTAAAATAACTGGCTATTTTCTTTTTAAGGCAGACAGTTATGAATGCCCCATGTTACAACAGCACAGAGCCTGCTTGGGATTATCTTTCTCCCACTTTCTCCTCTGTCCCTCCCCTCCCCACTCCTGCTCTCTCTCTCTCAAAAATAAATAAACTTAATTTTTTTTATTATATATTGAAATAATATTTGTGATACCATGCATAAATAAAGTCCAGCTCATATGCAAGAATATCCAACTTTCTCATTTTCTCCATATTAACAGTCAACAAATTGTCTTGGCATCTAATCTTTAATGAAGGTTATTTTCTTTTGCTTTTTATCACACACTTACAAGTCAGTCTGTTATTGCTCATCCCAACCCTGGTTTTATTCTAATTCTAAACTTACATTCATTCCTTTGTTTTCCTATAAATCTTCTACCAAATATCTTCTCATACTCTTATTTCTTTTAAATCCAAAACTATTCATTATAAACATTAGACTACTTCATTATACCTTCTCATGTAGTCAGCCTGAACAATATATATTAAATATATAATCATTTAACTACAAATTCATTTCCTTTTCATTTCATTTATTACACATAAGGCAATATATTAGTTTTTGAAATGATGGGTATCTGTTAATTATAAATTTCCTTTCAGAATAGTAAATAGAGGGTACTTGTTATAAAACTTTTTATGAAATGCCTGTTATATTAAGTCGCACTATACTACTATTATTACAACAAAACACTTTTCACATTTTATATCCAAGAAAACAAATGTGACATAACCAAGATAATGCATAAAGACTGAGCTTTGATATCTCAGCAGTCAGGGAAACTTGCTGCTTTCTGCATTCACAGTTTAGGCACTTGTGTTGACCATTAAAATGCTGTATCATTTGGGTACAACTAAGTATGTTTTAGCTGGAAGGGATTATAGGAACTTTGCATACAGCTAATTAATAATAATAATAACAATACTAGTGGTAGCCATCATGCATCAACCACAAACAGGCACCATACTTAGAACTTTCCGTCTATTATCTCATACAACCCACATAATAATTGTGCCTAATAGGTGTGTTGTTGTTATGATCATTGTTATTCATTTAGGAAAATGAAGCTTAAACAGTTCAGTAACTTGCCCTTGATGAGGAGACGAGGAAGTTACAGAGGCCCAGACTCACACTTAGTCCTCTCTGTCTCCAAAAAGAACAATGTTCTTTAGTCTTGCATTAAGAAATGTAAAACATAGGGGCGCCTGGGTGGCTTAGTCGGTTAAGCGTCCGACTTTCACTCAGGTCACGATCTCGCAGTTCGTGGGTTCGAGCCCCGCGTTGGGCTCTGTGCTGACTGCCGGCTCAGAGCCTGGAGCCTGTTTCCGTCTGTGACTCCCTCCCTCTCTGACCCTCCCCTGCTCACGCTGTCTCTCTCTCTCCTAGAAATAAATAAAAAACATAAAAAAAAAAGAAATGTAAAACATAAAAATATTATTTTGAATTGCAGAGGAAGGTAAGAGTGCTCTCAATGGATCCATTAAGTAAATCAATAATTCCTACAAGTATTTCAAATCAAAGTGATGGAGGAAAAGACACTATAATTCATGCTGGTGGCTTACAGATTTTCACTAGCCATGCAATGATGATCTCCCCTTTCTCACCATTTGGAATTGATTCACACTATTGCTCTACACAGGACCACATCAAATAGCAAATTGAAGAGTGACTTATAAAAAGATGTTGTAACTTGCGCGGTCCAATATGGTAGCATTACACCACCCCAGGTGGCTATTGAGCATTATAAATGTGACTAGTCTGAACTGAGATGTGTATAAAGTGTGAGAAATACTCTCCAGGTTATGAATACTTAATATAAAAATGTGAAATATCTCATTAATAGTTTTACTTTTTATTATATGCTGGGGTGACTCAGTCAGTTAAATATCCAACTCTTGATTTCAGTTCATGGGTTCAAGCCCTGCTCTGGGCTCTGAGCTGACAGCATGGAGCCTGCTTGGGATTCTCTCTCTCCCACTCTCTCCTCTGCCCTTTCCCCACTCACACTTGCGCTGCCTCTCTCAAAAATAAACAAACTTAAAAATTTTAAATTATATATTGAAATAATATTTTGGAGTTATGAGCTAAATAAAATGTTCTTAAAATTAATTTCACCTGTTTCTTTTTTTTAAATGAGATTAATAGATTTTAAATGGTTTGTGGTTTGCATTATGGTTCTGTTAGACGGCAGTGTTATGAATCACATGTGTTTTCAAATAACCGACCTTAAAATTGAATTATGGAAAAAAATTTTTGAAGAAGCAAAAGCAAAACTACAAACAAATGAAACTAAACACTTAGTGTGTTGGAAAAATTATTTGACTAAAGTTTCAATCTTAGTTTTGTCTACCAGTTAAAAGCTGCACAAATTTTGACAAATCATTTAATACCTATTAATCATTTAATAGCTATTTTGTAAAACCAGGATAATTCCATATGCTTGCCTCAGGGATTGTTACAAATATAAAATGAATAATTATTTCACTTGTTTATTCACCTGACCAAAATTTTCAACAATCTGTGGCGTGAAGTTACCAGGAACACAGAGAATAGTAAGTCCCAGTACTTGCTCTCAAGCAACTTACAGTAGAAGTTACAAGGTTTTTTAATTATTTATTCTGAGGCGAGGAGAGGAGCAGCAAGAGAGGGAGAGAGAGAATCTCAAGTAGGCTCTGCACTGTCAGCAGAGAGTCCGATGCAGGCTTGAACTCATGAACCATGAGACTCACCAACCATGAGATCATGACCTGAACCGAAATCAAGACCTGGACGCTGAACCACCGAGGTGCCCCGAAGTTAAAACATTTTATAGGAGCCTTAACAGAGAGCATGATAGTATCTGTGACTGGTTAACTGTGCTTGTAGGATTAAGGAAGAATTCAACAGAAGAATTAGCCTCTGATCTGCCTCTTGAATGTGAGGAGGAATTTGCCAGGTAGAGAAGTTGGAATATCTTGTTTTCCTTTCTCCTAAATGTGAAAGAACAGGTTATGCCCAGTGAGGGGGGTGGGAGGGCAAGTCTCTGGCAAGTAAAGGAGTGGGGGAGGTAGTGCCATGTTTCCAGTGTTGGAAGGTTCTGGGTTAATGGTTCTGGTGCTGACAGCTGAAAAAAGAACCACAATCACTTGCTAGCTTTTGGTGATGGTGCCCATATTCTAATGTGATTTTAAAATCTTTATTCCTTTCTTAGAGGAGGATATTAACAAAAAGTATAAATATAAATCAGCAAGACTTAATTGAATAGTATTCAATAAAAATATCTGTAAAAAGCTGCATGGGGCAAAATATTCCTTTTTTTAAGCGTATGCTTAGCAATTTGGGTTAGGACAATGTTTCATAAAGGGACCCACCTTTTCAACAGGATTGTTACAGGGCTCCCCAGAGGAAGAAGCAGTTTCACAAAACAACTTGAGCCCACAAGAAATACCTTCCAGTATTTCCGAAGATTGAATTAGTTGCTAGAAATAAACATGTATCAATGCTATTCATCTGTTGTAATGCTGTAGTCAATATGATTTAAATTTTTCCATGGGACTATATTTATTTATATTAAAATTGCAATGAAAATAATATATATGAATGATACATTCAAGATGATATATTTGAGCATAACATACTTATAAAAGGCAATTTCAGAAACAAAATTATGGCTGTCTTTTAACTCTAGTATTTTCTTTAGCACACTTTTTACAGAAATAGCGGTTTTAAGAATAATAAAATAAACATTGACTAATCGTAAATCTATTTACAAGTTGTGGGTATATTGTAGAACCTCAAAATGAAATCATATTTTATTTCCAACATTAAATTTACATTATTTAAGGAATCAATATGCTGCACATAAAAGTAGAAAGTCCTGTTTTTTAGATAGCACGTAAAATCATGTTATTGAATAGAAACTTTTAATCTTTTCCTTTCAGGTCACGAAACAAATAGGATGTAAGACTAAAAGGATGTTTTTTAGCTAAGGTCTATTATTTGAAATAAATGGCACTGAACAACAAACAAATTGATGCTTCAGTGTTTCTGACTGAAGAAATTATTGATTATATCAAAGAAGGATTCTTATAACAAGATAGTATTCTTTCCCTGTTGACAACGAATTAGCTACCAAGTCTTGTAATTGCTTTCTGCTTTTCTTTTTTCTGGTCATGATCTCATCTTTGCACAGTGTGTCATCCTCTAGAACAGCCTGCTTCATTTCCCAGAAGACCACAAAAGGAAGAAACCAGGTACTGATTTGTCTTTGATCATTTAGGGTTTGCTCAGGTCTGGTTTCCTCCAAATGTACTTTAGAAGCAACAACAGCAGTAGGAAGACCAAACCTCTCACTTTGGTTTGGTTTTGATGGTTAGAACTCATTCTTGTATTTAAAAAATTGATGCTTATTAGGGGATATTTAAATAAAGGTTCACTAATCACATTTGTAAAAATAATGAATGTTTCCTTGATTTTAAGGATCCTGCTATGTTCCTGGCAAATCTACATTCTAAGTAATGGTAGAAATATAAATGTAATAGAAAATATCTGTATGTTTTCCCTCTATGTATTCTTTTTTCTCTTCCCCACTAACTTTGAGGGAAGACCCTGTCTTTTTCTTCTTTGTGTTCATTATGTAATGAATTATAATACCTACTCAATAAATTTGTATATACATAAAACACAGTGGTTAAAGTTTATGGGCAGACAAGCTGTAGCAACTAGCAATACCACCCCCACCCTCATCATCCCCCACCACTATACTCCTGGGAAAGTGTTTAGTGAAAAATATATGGTCTTTTTTTTTAATGTTTATTTATTTTTGAGATAGAGAAAGAGCAAGAGTGGGGAAGGGGCAGAGAGAGGGAGACACAGAATCCAAAGCAGATTTCAGGCTCTGAGCCACTGTGGGCACAGACACGGGGCTTGAACTTGGGAACAGTGAGATCATGACCGAGGCCAAAGTTGGATGCTTAACCAACTGAGCTACCCAGGTGCCCCAAAAGTATATGGTCTTGAAAAGCAAAGAGAACCAGATTAAAATTCTAATGTAGACACTCACTGAGTGACTCAATCTCCTTGACCCTTACTGTTTTCTATGTGTAAAGCAATGACAATACCTCTTATGTTATACAGGGTTTTTGAGGATTGAATGAAAATATTCATGCTTGCCTGCCACGTAAAGGGACTCAATAAATACTGATCCTCTATCTTCCTCTAATATCCCAGATTCATCCTCTTCAAATTGGGTCCTCAACAATGTGCCAAGAGGGCCACAAAGCCACTGGAGAAACATGATGGTCATCCTGCTGCATATGCTTTTCTGGATGGCACATAATTAATATAAAAAATTTATTCAGGGATGCATTTAGCCAAGAGACGTTTTTGAGTACCTGCTGTGAAAGAGCAGTCTTCAGGGTGCAAGGGATAAAATAATAAGATAGGAACCCTGTATTCTAGTAGGAAGGAAGGGAGGAAGGAAGGAAGGAAGGAAGGAAGGAAGGAAGGAAGGAAGGAAGGAAGGAAGAAAGGGAGTTACCATTTATGACAAGTGCTGTGAAGGAAACAAAGAGATTACAGAAATAGAAACTAGTGGAGGGAGGAGCCAGCCTCTTTAGAATAGAGTGGACAGAGAAGGCTTTTAAAAGCAGGTGGCATTAAGTTGAATAATGAGGAGACAGACACAGGAAGACTTAGGGAATGAGCATTTGAAGCAGAGGGAACAGCTATGCAAAAGTCACCTGGCTTCTTCACATAAAACAAATTTCATAGTTGCTGGCTTGGCAATTTCCGTGACTGTTATTTGGAGCTTTTTGGTAAATATTTTGGAAGTATTGCAGCAGAGATTTTGAATGCCAGCTGCAAGACATAGGGATGGCAGATAAAAATCACTTTCCCCCTTCTATTATATTTGTTAGCAGCTTGGAAAGGCTATAACTAAGTATTCAGAATAAACTGGTATAACTCAAATATAGAGGGAAAGATTATGTAGCTAGATTTACATCGCTTATGTGGCACTTGCAATTCAGGATAGAGATCCACACTAAAATAAAACTAAGGTTCCTCTCAGCACATTCATGCTTTCCTTTCACCTCATGTGGGCATACTGCAACAAAATGGTAATTGCCCTCTTTATATAGATAAAGGAAATCATAATTGTAAAATGTATTGATTCCTTGTAAAATACTGAAAAGTACTGGTTTCACTGAAGAAATATTTAGAGAGAGGATTAAGGTAGATGAGTTTCTTGAAGTAGGGATAATTTTATCTTATTTATCTTTGTGTTGCTAATACCTTGCATAGTGCCAGAGACATAGATGCTTAACATACACTAGATGAATTAAAATGAAGTTATAGTTTCCAATCTGGATTGGTGAGGGATACCAAGAATCTCTTAAGCTCAGGCATTTGTCATTGCAATTAAATTCCAGTGAAATAGAAAAATACATACATTCCATAGTATACATTTTTGTTCATAATCATTGGATTTGGCCATACTTTTGACTCTATGCATACTCTGTATCTTCAATGCTTGTGGAATTCTATTTGTGACAGATCCTTCATGATCTTGATAATAGGCCTAAGAGAAAGCCATAACACAATGAAGCTGAGGGGTCAGAAAGTAATTACAGTACTTGCAGAAAGGATGAATAGTTATGGCCACAAAGCTTCTTTTGAAACTGTTCTGAGAGGGTTATCTCTGTTGCCCTAGTGAAATTATTAAGGGAAAAATAAAGCAAGTGATATTTTTCAGAAGTGATCCTCTTTTCCTTAGGCTTTAAAATTGGTTTTTATATGGAAGAGAAATATACCATAATTCAAAGCAAAATATGTACAATATACACTAAGAATAACATACCAGTGAAAGAATCAAATATTTTTGATAGTGAGGAATGCTGGAATTTGGTTTTGGTATCCTATCTACAAATTTAAAGAAATGAAAAATAGATAAAATGAGAAACTAAATTTAAATACAGATTAAGTCAACCATAGCTGAATGAGTTAATTTAAAAATACATATATATATATATGTTTATGAACATTTATATTCACTTCTCAAACATAAATTTTCATTCAATTACAGAATACATTCCATACTATATACTATTCTATTTTGGCTTTTATCCAACAGGGACCACAGCACAATAGGTATGAACTCAGAGAATTTACTGCACTGTTACCATAGTAAACATGATACCGTGGACAGTTTAAACTATTTACAAAAAGAGTATGGTTACCTTGTAACACTCTCTCTTAATCTATTAGTGAAAGCAATAACAATGACTGGCCTTTAGATCACACCATCATACCTCAGCTTTTCTGCTCAAGATCATTATTCCATTGGGATCCACATTTATCCCTCACCAGTGACTAAAATCACAGGAAAATGTGGATCAGCCCATTTTAAAACACAAGAAAGAAACTCAGAAGTCACCTTACAAGGTCAAATAGCAAGGTTGGATCACAGCGGCATCCTTCTCCGACATCATATTACACCTTACATCCGTATATATTAAGCAGCCACCAATATATCTTCCATCTGATTGCCCTATTATATCTTTGGTAAAATATATACCAAATATACAGAGAGAATCTCTTAGATACTCCAACCAAGAAGACATTATAGAAAGCCAAATTAGAAGCAAGGAGAGTCTATTTCATATTTTACAAATGTCAAGAAGGAATAATCATTAAAATTTTAAATTATGAAAATAATTTAATTTGAAAGATGAGACTGGGTGAAAAAAAAAGAGGACAACTTATCATTGAAAAGCCCCAAATGTATGGACTATTTTCCATTCTCATGGAAATTTGAATTAGGCTTCAAAAATTCTCCTCTGATTTACATGCACAGAAAAATTGTTCTCAGACATACTTCACCAATATTTCCTACTCCTACAGTGTTTTTCATAAATATTTATGTGAGAAGTGATTTGACTCTTTTCTAGTTTCTGCTGGCCTGCTTGCCTATTCAAAAATTATTTTTCTGTCAAAAATGAAACACTAGCTGGCAGAATTGATAAGCACCTAAAAATGTAGTCTCTGGTAGACTGAACCCCCACTGTGAGATACCTGAATCGTAGATAGGCTCCACATCCACAATGGGACTTTTCAGCACATCAGAGCCACTAAAGCTGAAGTTCCTCATTGGAGATTTGTTAAAAAGCTATGTGTCATTTCTTGCCAGGAGCTAATCACGTTGTTTTTCTATTTGTTCCCTTGACTATAGCTTTTAGATGATGGAAATTATCCTAAGTTAGATATGTTTATGATAAAAAGAAAACACATCTAACATGTTCTAGTTATCAAATCTCCAAGGGAAACACTTTATTTGTCTAAAACTTTCACATGCTGTTCATGTGTGTAAATCTCTCACTTGGACATTTCTGGAGTGAAGCACATTCTTTGCTGACATGAATGTAGGATTGACTCCTTGAATTCAGGTTGGAATTTCAACAAGAAAGTTGAAGCACAGAGCTTTCTACTTATGACACAATTTACTATTGGGATACAGTCACATGAACTTGAAAGAGGGCTTTGCTTAAGTGTTGGGTGGCTGAGGGTTCAGTACTGTTAAAATCTCAAATATAAGAAGTGAATATGGACAAAATTATGTATACCTGATGCTACAAGTATTTCACAAAATAGCAGGAATAAACTCTGGTGGTTGGTTTTAGTGGCACAGTTGGTGGGCCCCACTATCTCACTAAAGACAATTTTGTTATGAAGTTCCAGCCAGTCACTTTGCCTGGTGGTCCAGTGTAAAAGTCTCCTTGCAAATCCCCCTAAGAGATAGAACAGCAGATGACGATATCCCAGAGATCCAATACTGATACTGATCCAATCTGACTGAAGCTGAGATCCTGTGTTTTTTAATAATGAATTAAAACTGGTTCTCCAACAATTCAAGAAAAGGGAGCATTCAAAAATGGAAATAATGGAAAAATGGAAGTAATGATAGTCACCCAAATAAGGGCAGAATTAGAGGATCATAATTAGTGGCATTTTTTAACAAGTTTGTTTCAAAAACATGCTTTAAAGTTATGAACTCAGAGAAAAGAAGCTTTAAATTTACATTCAACCTCCTCTAAAAGCATATAATCTTCAAGATAAGAAGAGAAAGTATAGTGGAATCACATAGCTTTTAAAGTGGTTTCCTTCTATGTACAAGCCTTTAAATGGCCATATGAAGTAAGGAAAAATGAGAAAATTCGGAATGCTGTGTCCACAATGACTGCTCAAATTAAAAAAAAAAACTGTTCAAATTGGTGATTCAGGGAGTTGCCACTTGTTATTTTATGTAGACATTTAAATAGGAAATTAAATAAATTAAGATACAAAACATACTGATTTATCAGAACATTTCCAAATATGGAAGCCATACAAATAAAACTTGCTACCTTTCATTATTGTCAAGAAGACTCATCTTCTAAGGAGTTGTTTCCATATAGGTGGAATCTAATGGAATCTATAGTATATTTTCAAGATAAACACTGGTCAGACAAACAGATTTCTTTCTGTGTAAAAACTAACTGTACAAAATGAGGATTAAACCCATAATATGGCTGCATGACATCTAGCAACAAACTAGGTGAACTGATCCAGGCTTCAGGATGTAGGACATCTTCTCATTTAACCTCATACTGTGACTACTGATTATTCCAAATAGCTCATGACATGCTTAAATTTATAGTGACTAGGCAAGGCTCTTCAAACAACTTTGATAAGCAAATGGAGTAAAACATCCTTCATCGAGGAGACTTACCTGCTCTCTCTTTGCTTCGTTTACCAGAGAGTACCTGTAAGGAAAAATCACAACTATCTTAGTATCTCAAAATCACACTACTTTCATCAAAAATGACATCATCAAGTTTGAAAACAAATCAGATTATAAAATTAGAATTGAATGACTCCAGAAATGAAAATAAAATTCCCACAAGGGTATTAGGATTAAATGATTTTAGATTGAATAAGTCATTTGCAATAATAAACATAATTAAAATAGTCATTCACAAGGGAAATGTGTTTAACTTTTTTCCCTCTGGATTATGTAATCCTATGTATCCATTTAGTAACCAGAAGAAGACTGAAACCCAGTTTTTATCTTCTACTCCGCTGCCTTTGTGTCACCTCCTTAGAGCTAAAACCAGCCCCTACCTCACTTTCTCAGTTAACAGTCCAACAGCTGAGCACTCCTCCTTTCTGAAATTTTATTTTTTTGGGCTTTTGTTCTCCTACATTGTCTTTGCTGTCTTTTCTACCTCTCTAGCTGTTCCTTCTCATTTTCTCAGTGGGCTCCTTTGCCTGTGCCCTTCTTATATGTTGATTTCATTTACTTTTGTTTTATTTTGTTTTGTCAGGTATTGGTCAGGGCCTTCTCTTCTCACTCTACACATTTCCCAGGGTGATTACATCTACTTTCCATCCACATTTTCATAGCCTCCAAATTTATACCTCCAACCCATATCTCCAGCCCATATCTCTTTCCTTGAGCTCCAAGCCAATAGAGGAAACTGTTTTGGACATCTACATTGGGACATTTCACAGATACCTTAAACTCCATGTGTCCAAAGCTCAACATTATCTACCTCCTCACACACACACCCAGACTCACACTGACCCTTTTTCTGTGTTCCCATCTTAGTGAGTGGCTTCGCCATTGCTGTGGATTGTGTCTCCCCTACATTCCAATTCCTATGTTGAAGCTTAATCCCCAGTGAGATAGTATTTGGAGATGGGAACTTGGGAGATATTTAGGTTTGGATGAGGACAGGGGGTGGCTGCCCCAAGATGGGAGTAATGCCCTTAAGACAATGAAGAGCTCAGAGCTCTCTCTCTGTCATGTGGGGAGAAGATGGTCATTTGCAAACAAGAAAACAGGCTCTCACCAGACCTCAAACCTGCCAGCGCCTCTATTTTAGACTTTCAGCCTTTAGACCTAGAGGAATAACGTTTGTTGTTTAGGCCATCCAGTTCTGGTATTTTTGTTATAGCAGCCTGAACTGACTAAAACAGCCATCTACCTGGTTGTCCAAATCAGAAACCCAAGGATCATCATTCCTGTCCTTCTAATGAAATTGTTGATGCCTACTCCCAAATCTTGCTTGAATCCATCTACTTCTATTCATTCCTCCTTCCACTTCTGAGCAACATTCAGGTCTTGCTTAGATAACTGGATAACTGTAATGGCTTCCCAACTTCTAGCCTGATTCAAGTCTTATTCCCCTTCAAACTATTCATACCCAGGTGAGCTTTCTAAAATACAGTTTGATCAGGTCCCTCTTCTTGAAAACATTCAGTGGTTCCCCATTAACCCTAAGAATAAATGCAGTCTAGAGGTGAAGATCATATGCTTAGCATCAGAAGAAAGACAGTAACTAGCTGCATGACCCTCAGAAAGTTACTAAATTTCTTTGAACCTCATTTCCTTGTCAATCATATTGGGTTGCTTTAGAGAGTAAGTAAAATAATTCATGTGCTGTGCTGAGCAGAAACTGTGGCATAGAAGAGACACACAGTGAATATTTGTTGGTTTTTCTGAAGGAAATTCTGAAAAAGAGACTTAAATTTCACTAACTTTTTCAAAGCATCAAGTAATTGATACTCCATGGGAGTCAGGGATGAAAGAGACAAATTATTGATGGAGTTAAAGCTTTGTCCTTATTCAACCAATNCTTTGTCCTTATTACCTCAGTTCCTACCCACTCTATTTTTTATTTTCTTTCTCTCTCTCTCTTACCCTATTCTACACCTCTGCTTGAACTTACCCTGGATAAAACAAATCCATAAAAGAGGTGGTGACTGACAATAAGAAGAGTCACTTTTCCCAAGGATCTTGCATTTAAAGGGTACCATCCAACAACAGACACCAAGTATTGAACCTCTAATGGTAAAATTTCAGGCATTGTGAGACAGAGGAGAAAAAGCTCTCTCCACATTTCTCAGGTAATATCAAGTAGGTGACTACTTACTGCTCTAGAAAGAATCCAACCTGACTATGGATAAGTAGTATATAAGTAGTATAGCATATTTAAATGGTTCTGACTTGGTTTGGAAGCAAATTTATTTAATGACTATTTGACTTGGAATAGCAAGTAGAATTAGAAAGTAACTTTTGTTATGTGAACTTAATAAAATATTGAGAATTATTTTCTAAGTATCATAATAATGTTTAATCATCATACAAAGAAATAACCCAGCAGAATTCAAGCCCAACTGTTTAAAAACTTTCACTTATGAGAACAATTACTGAAGAGAAATTTTAGCCTGAGGGCTTAAAAAGAAAACAAAACATATCCAGTATGCTTCTTTAACCACTCCTTGAGATTGGGTGCTAACATAGCCACTCATACATTAATAATAAATAATCATTGACAGAATAACTGAAAGTCAGATTACCTGATTACAAAATAAAGTAATGCAACCCAGGTTAAATAGGGATTCTCAGATAAAACAGACTGTTTGACAAAAGTATTGGTTGAGTATTATTTAGTCTTAAATATAGAATTATATTAAAATTATATAGAGTTTAAATTTGATAAATACATACATTGACATGGAAATATGAAAAACATTAATGCTGAATGTAATGATGAGAAAAAAGTAGAAATTAAATGTCTGAAATTAATGCAATAAAAGCTAGTGTTCTTGAAAACTGAAGATATTTGGAAAAGATTACTTAAGTTCCAAGATTTTAGAGGTATTTAAAATTGAACCCTAAACACATATAACCAGCTAAATAGTACATGAAAAGTTAGAAAAGAAGTAGGGACATCCATTACCTTGGAAAACTGATATGGCAAAAAATAAATATATGATATGTATTTTCTGTAATCTGTCAGTTCTAAACATTCATAAATGTGATGGTGAGCACCATCTATAAATGTCCTTATAGATATACAGCAAAAATTTAGCATAATAATTTTTATTAAAAATCACTAGATTCCAGGTGCCCCAAGGAGGAGGAAATGGGGAGTTATTGTTTACTGAATACAGAGTGTCACTTTTGCAAAATGGAAACAATTCTGGAGATGGAGATGGTGAGAGTTGCATGACAATGTGAATGTACCTATGCCACTACACTGTATACTTAAAATGGTTAAGATAATAAATTTTATGTTCTGCACATTTTTTCACAATTAAAAAAGACACATAAAAATCTCTAGATACATATATTCTATTGTAACTCAAACCCTTCTGTTCAGAAACCCAAATGATAGGGTAGTAGCATTGTACACCCTAAATTAGATATATCACATTAATAGAATATTTCTAAGACCTAAAGTGTGACTTATAGACAGATAATAAAGGAACTGATACTAACTTGGAGACAGTTATTTGTACTCATCTAAAGTTATCATTAGATTAGAGCCAGTTTAAGAAACATTAGAAAGAAAAGGGGCACCTGAGTGGTTCAGTTAGTTAAGCATTTGACTTCTGTTCAGGTCATGATCTTGCAGTTTGAGCCCATGATTTTGAGCCCTCAAGAGTTTGAGCCCACATCGGGCTCTGTGCTGACAGCTGAAGCCTGGAGCCTGCTTCAGATTCTGTCTCTTTCTCTCTTTCTCTCTGTGCCCCTTTACCCCTCCAATAAATGCATAAATATTTTTTAAAAATTTAAAAACATAAGAAAGAAGGGTGCACTTGGGAGCAGAATGTGGGATAATGTCATTCACTGATGCCAGGTGAGTTAAATTAAATGTCTCTAGGCCACCAATGGATTTTTTTTCTGTTAATATTTTATTCAATAAATATTTATTGAGTGCTTTGTCAATGTACAGAAATACACATTTCTAGCATTATGCTGCATTCTTGACACTTTGTCTCTGTTGTCCAGATGGCTGGAGGCAGGTAAATCATTAGGGCGGAGATTTAGGAACTCTAGAACTGTTAGAATTGTCTCATGCATAAATCATATTAAATTCCTTTGAACTAAGTTTAAAAATCATTTGTCTTACTCGGTGAGATCTTCCAGAAGGTATTAAGTTTTTAATGACTCCAAAGCCATAGTAGTTATAAATCCATGTTCACACAGTTTAAGAATAACAACATTTTACAAATTGTTTTATGATATGGCTGAACTTAAAATGCAATTGCTTTTTGCAGCAAATTTACCCAGACACGTATCCCTTACTCACGTAGACAAATATGAAGATTAAATGAACAGAACAATACCAGATAACCATAAAAATATCCAGATAATTTTTATTGGGAGGATATCGTCCTTGGGGCATGTAATAATCAATCAAGTCAATAAATGCATTAACTACTATTGTCCAAGATAAACCGAAAAGCTGTTTCAGCACCTGCTGCTCCTGAAACACAAAGGGCCCATTTATTCTTAATGCTCTCATAGTAAACCTTTAAAACCCAAAGCAACAGATAAAATATCAAAGTAAATAAACTCTTAGGTAAACATGTAAGCCAGTTTACTATTTGCTCTTTACTTTTCTAGAACACACCTGCTGGCTTCAAACTCAGTAAATTATATTCAGGGGTGATCCTGATTTGAACATTACAAAACAATGTCTAAGAAGCAATGAGGAAATAAAATTAATCACCGGATCACCACTAGTAAGTTGATTTCCTTGGATAAATAAATATAAGAAATGAGTATTAAACACTGATTTGGGCCTAAATAAGTTAAGGCTGACTGACATTGATGTAGCTGAATTTATATCTCAAAAAAACTCTCCAAATCTTCATGTTAGCTACCTAACAGGTCATGTACAAACTATATGCAAAAATGAAAGAGAAAAGAAAATATTCAAAGCATTAAGTTCTGCAATTCCAGAGCCATTTCAAGGAGAGAGGTTCAATCAAAGTATTAATTCATGAAGAGAAAAATGAATATATAATATTCCTTAATCACCATGCTTAATAATTTTGGATTCAAACTGTTCCAATCAATGGCCTTGCAGAGAAATTTCCCAAACTCTTTATTTCTGCAAAAATTCTATATAGTAGTTCTCAAAGCTATTCCTTCCCTGTCTTAGCTTGAGAAAAGACTAGGAACTCTTGGTGAAGAATGTGGAAAAACAGAAGGTAATAGATTTTCTCACAATTTCCTTTGCTATGAAAGCCAAAGAAAAGGTTGCTAAAAATGACAGAGAGAATACATAATTTTAGAGCTACTCTTTATTTTTATTTGATCTTCTCTGATTTCCTGAGATACATAATGAGATACATTTCCTGAGACAGCCCTGAGATACATAAAAAATGCTTATTTCATGCATATAAAAATCTTAATAGGTCTTAAGCCTAACAGCCAAATGAAAATCTATTTTACAGATTTAAAAATATTTTGGTCCAACCCATGATGTATACATCTTTCTACTTCTAAATTTAAATTTTGGTGTATACATATTAGCATTCACATATTTGGACAGATCTGGTAAGTAATATATAATTTCAGATGCTTAATCTAAATGCAAAAAAAAAAAAAACCCACAACCCCACCAGTCTTTACTAGCTCAGTGAGTCTAAAATGTTGTTATTTAATAAACCATGGCATTTTAATAAGCATTCTTGACATCTGGTGTTAATAAAAAGGATTTTATATTTTACAGTTAACATTTAAAGAAAAAACATGACTGCAGTTTTGCTATTTATCACAGAGCACAGATGGCATAGGCCACATTTGGGTGGCTTCATTTCCTTCTTGATTAGTTTATATAAAGAGGCCACTTGTTTTCTCTCTTTCTGTGTATATTTCATATAAGACTTGGTCCAAGTCCCAGAAATGAATAAATGAAGGAAGAAAGGAATGCATCAAATAAAAATTCATTTCTTAATAACAAAACTGAGTATAGAATTTTCCTGGATCCAGTTTAGTTAATAAAGTTCATTTTAAACAATGATCCAAGGAATTTTGCATCTGGATAAATATTTGAATTAAGTTTTCTATAACTGAAAAAAAAAAAAATAAGGACCTAAAAACCTCCATCTTTCGTATAACCATAGTGTCACTAGGCAAAGTTGACCAATCCTTTGATTCGAGGCAGGTTTTCCCAGGAGCTTATATGAAAGCAGCAGCTGAGCACGATGCTCATGGGAAACCAGACTGGCAGGGAGGCCTCCAGATGTTCTTGTCTCTGGATCATGATCCAAAAATATGGGTCTTGTCCTGCTTGCTCAGACTTCCTATGTTCCTTCCTTTAGACCCTGTACTGAGTCCTCTTCCAACTTGGACATTGGACTTGGGCTGCCCCAGATTGACCCCAACATACCAGTTCCTGACCTTTTCCTTTAGAATAGGTCACTACTTATCTGGGAACATCAATGCAATACTATAAAGTATGTATCATATGAATTTTCATTAAATTTTGTTAGAAAAATTGAAAATTAATGACTATACTTACACAAACATTTACCAAATAGTAATAACATATTATGTTATGTGTAATAATATCATGTTATGAGACACTCAAAGTAAACAAAACTCAGACTGCAAATCCGATGAATTAATCTGTTAAAAATGGAGAAACGGCAGTATGAATTAATTAGCTCAAAATCAAACACTTTTTTCTCCTTATTTAGTTTGGAATTATTTAATAATCATAAAAACTGTTTGGTTTCATGATTTAAACACAGATTTTCTAGCCAAGTAATATCATAGGCTCAGTGAGAAATACTTTGAGTGGCTAACACAAGCTAGCTTTACAAGAGGACTGATTCACTCTAAGACAATTTGTGGGTGAGTAAAAGCCTCCAAAACTTGATATTCTAGAAGAAGATATAAGAGATACCCACATAAACTAACTAGAATGCTGTTCTGTGAAGAATTCATTGTAATACATAATTAACTTAGATAAGTGAGGTTAACATTTAAGAACACCTTAAAGTCAATAGTAAAAAACTTTCACTATGTCTGGGTGCTGTTGGACATCAGCTGGATTACGATGAAACTATATTTCTACTTGAATGAGAGTGCATAGGAATGTAAAAATTAAATTAAAAACTGTGTACCATCTCTGATCCACAGTATATAGGACCAGAATGGGCACATAATGTGCTTAATCTATGCATTCTAAATAAACGAGTAAAATGGAACACTTATGTGTGTGTATATGAAAATATCTTTCTGTCCAACTACTATACTCAGTTTTCTCTCTAACTTTAAAAATATTGCCCCCCAATAAGGAAAAGCAGTCATTCTACCACACCCCAATTCTGTACTATAGTAATCATAACCCCACCTTGCTTTTAGGTGTACATAAGTTAAGAAATCAAAATCAAGAGTTTGGTTTGCCTGTTACCACATGGCCAGCCTCCTTGGGCAACCCCTGGATCTGACTGCTTCATAGGCCTATTTACATTGGCTTTCCAGCTTATTTTTATAGACCAGCACTGCCAGCTTTTAAGATTATTCAAAATTATAGTGGCATATTTTTATTTAATGCTTCACTTTCTTTATAAGAGTGGTTTTGGGTTTAAAAAAACAAAACATCTCATAAGCCTGATGACTTAGGCCCTGACATGTTCAGCTTAATATAGGCCAATAGAGAAAAATTGGGTCACCACGTTCTGGACACACAGCCCTGGAAAATGTCAGAAGTTGGATGGTCTGCTCTTCTGTCTGGCCTCAGCTCAAGTAACTTCCTGAATAAATCCTAAGTGCTTTAAAAAATAAAAATGACTCTTACGAACATGGTTTCTTCTGAGTATAGAAGAAACACTGGTGATGCTGGGTTTTCTGGAGCACCCTTTTCCTGCTGAATTTGGAGCCACAGAAAAATCAATAGTTTAACAAAATGCCAATAGGAGATAAAATGTAGGGGATTAATAACGTAGTATCACAAATTTTGTTTGTGTTAATGGGTGTCTGAGACTTCAAAACTATTATGTACCAAAATATAATTAAACATCATCTTTAGACAAAAACATTTTTATAAACACTTTGCTGCATTCTACAATTATGGAAAAGGAAGGAAGGAAGGAAGGAAGGAAGGAAGGAAGGAAGAAAGAAAGAAAGAAAGAAAGAAAGAAAGAAAGAAAGAAAGAAAGAAAGAGAGAGGGAGAGGGAGGGAGGAAGAAAGGAAGGAAGACAGAAAGAGAAAGAGAAAGAGAAAGAGAGAGAAAGAAAGGAAAGAAAGAAAGAAAGAAAGAAAGAAAGAAAGAAAGAAAGAGAAAGAAAGAAAGAAAAAAAGAAAGAAAGAGAAAGAAAGAAAGAAAAAGAAAGAAAGAAAGAAAGAAAGAAAAAGAAAAGAAAAGAAAAAGAGGAAAAGAAGGAAGGAAGAAATGCAGGAAGGAAGAAATAGAGGGAGGGAGGAAAGAAGGAACTAAAAAAAAAAAAATGGGG
>NW_027527955.1:2103871-2186062 GCF_008692635.1 Crocuta crocuta
TGAATATTCTTCTAAGTTGTTTTAAAAAATGTTTTTAATGTTTATTTTTGAGAGGGAGATAGAGAGTGAGCAGGGGAGAGACGGAGAAAAAGAAAGAGAGAGAGAGAGGGAGAGGGAGAGAGAAAGAAAGGAAGGAAGACAGAAAGAGAAAGAGAAAGAGAAAGAGAGAGAAAGAAAGGAAAGAAAGAAAGAAAGAAAGAAAGAAAGAAAGAAAGAAAGAGAAAGAAAGAAAGAAAAAAAGAAAGAAAGAGAAAGAAAGAAAGAAAAAGAAAGAAAGAAAGAAAGAAAGAAAAAGAAAAGAAAAGAAAAAGAGGAAAAGAAGGAAGGAAGAAATGCAGGAAGGAAGAAATAGAGGGAGGGAGGAAAGAAGGAACTAAAAAAAAAAAAATGGGGGAGGTGGAATATTTGGTCCTGTTATTTGTTGAAAAAATGGCCTGAATTCTTGCTTCTCATTTCTGGAACCTCTGAATAAAGGTGTTGGTGAGTAGTGAAAAGAATAAAAGGAACACAGCAGGAGGAAGAAACTTAAAAGGCAAGGCTGATGAGTTTATGATATGAAAACCACAAGCTAAACAGACAGTACTTGAACAACTATAGAATGATGCCTTTTTTTCTTGTGTTCAGTTAATGCCTCCTCTCCTAACTTAAAGGGGTTCCTACTTATGGCAGTTATAAAAATATACTCCTCTGATCTTCTGCTCAGGGAGCTATTGCCCCCTTGGAACCACCACCCATTTAGTGCTGATGCTGTACTTCACAAAGCTGTTCTGACCCACTGAATGAATTTGGTAGGGGTATTGATATAGGCCCTTTCTAGCCAGAGGCAGGACATTCTCTATGGATGACTTTGCTATAGGATTTCCCATTGGCATAGCTAAATCTTTCTTGGAACTGCACTGTGGCTCCTCCTTCCCTCTCTCTTCCCACTGGTATCAGATCTCTGATATTGTATGGAGGCTCTTCCCACATTTACCTGCTCCCTTTCTCAATAAATCTCTTGCACGTCTAATCCTACTTGGTATCTGCCTGTTGGCCGTCATAAACTAAAACATTCATCTACTATCTTGCTTTTGCTTTATGGTCATAAGCTGGTATTTATAAACAAAAAGGCTGAAGCAAAGAAAGATTTAATGAACTGCCAAAGAAGATACTATAACTCGATGGCCTGAGGCTTCTGATTCTCACAATCTTTGATTTAACAAACATTTATTGAATGTCTTCTATATGCCTGGTTCTGGACCTTAGCCTAAGAATAAAGAGCACCTCTCTGAGTCACATGCTCATATTGTGATATAACATTGCTTGCTGCAAAGTGAAGAATGAGTTGAAGGGGAACAAGGATAGATGAGAGGGGACAGTTTGGAGACTGGTGCAATTGCCAAGGAAGAGATGATGGTGGCATGTGTGAGAACAGTCTTAGTGTAGACAGAAGAGATGGGGAAGTATTTCACAGAGAAAACAGATTTTTGATTCAGCAGATATTAACCCTGGACCAAGCTCTGGTCTACGCTCCAGGAAGACAGAGAACAAAAGACACATTCCTAACTGTCCAGAAGCATTTGGTTGACTTCTCTTCAAAGATGTGTATGTAAAGGATCTTTTACTCTACTTCAGCCCCTTAAAGGCCAGAGACATAATGGAAAACAGAAGAAAAAACCCAAACCCTCCACCACCAATATAACAAGAAAATGGCCATAAGCCTAAACCACAGACTATGAAACACAGAAGTCAATTACCACGGAAAGCTCTGCCAAAATGAGGGCACTGAGAGCGGCCCAAAGCCTCAGACTCCGAACAGGATGCAGACTTCTCCAAAACTAAGTGTCACAATAGTGGAAGGCCTAGCCAATGATCCTTTGATTAGAGTAACCAGTACTCGGAGAATGTGAGAGTAGCAGGTCTTGCGTGCAGTTCCTTATGGCGGAAGGCAGGCAGGAGAGGTGGGCTCATGAGCACAGGCAAACATGCTATATTACCTTCTATACCCAGAAGTGAGTGAGGGTAAAGGACCAAGGGAAATAACCAATCATCATATCTTAACACAAAGGCTTGTGACTCACTAGGCTTCACTCTGAATCAATTTTCCATTTAGCACAGGGGTTGCAATTAGTGCCTGCTGGTCAAATCCAGCCATTGCCTGCTTTTTTTGTTCCATGAGCTGGGAATGGTCTTTATATTTTTAAGTGGTTAAAAAAAAAATCAAATGGAGAATAATACTTTGTGACACAAGAAAACTTCTGAAACCCAAATTTCAGCATCCAGGAGCAAAGTTTCATTGGAACAGAGCCATGTTCATTTGTTTACATGTTTTCTATGGCTGCTTTCAGGCTATTTATTAGTCTACCAGAGCTTCCATAACAAAATATCGCACATTTCTGTTGTTTAAGCAACCCAGTTTTCTCACAATCCTGGAGGCTGAACTCTAAGATCAAAGTGCTGGTATAGTTGTTTTCCCTTAAGGCCTCTCTCCTTGCCTACAGACCACCTTCTCATAATATCCTCACATAACTTTTCCCTGTGGATGCACATCCCTGGAGTCTCTTCCTCTTCTAAAGGACACCCGTCCTATTAGACTAGAGCCTCACATTGATGGTCTCATTTAACCTTAATTGCCTCCTTAAAGGCCCTATCTCCAAATACAGTCACACTGGGGATTAGGGCTTCAACCTATGAACTTTAAGGGGGACACAATTTAGTCCACAATGGATTACAACAGCCAGGTTGAATAGTTGAGAGAAAGACTGTATGGCTTGCAAACCTAAAATATTTACTAGCTTGTCTTTCACTTAAGAAGTTTTCCATGAGGGCACCTGGGTTGCTCATTTGGTTGGGCGTCCGACTTCAGCTGAGGTCATGGTCTTGTGGTTGGTGGGTTCGAGCCCACGTCGGGCTCTGTGCTGACAGCTCAGAGCCTGGAGCCTGCTTCAGAGTCTTTGTCTCCCTCTCTCACTGCCCCTGCTCATGCTCTGTCTCTCTCTCAAAACTAAATAAACATTAAAAAAAATTTTTTTAAAGTTCTCCATGAATATCTCCCCTCCCAAAAAAAAATTTGAGAGGAAACTTTCCACCAGGGCAAAGGAAATAACAGATTTGGTAACAGAGTATTATAAGACAGCAGAGTCCTCAGTTTGTCCTCCATATTATTCTTTAAAATCAGTAGATAATATTAAAATATGAGTAACAACCACAGAGGAGCCGCTGAGGGACATGTACAAAGAAGTTCAGAAGAAAAAACTGGGGGGAGGAGCAGATTTTGGAGTAGGAGGATGAGAACATAAGCAAACATGCATCTTAAAATACACAAAGAACTCAGTAAAAATATCACAATGATTGTTCTCCATCATTTCAAAGGAATTACATTCCACATGATCTCTCTTTACAGTTTTTAAGCTACAAAGAAGACATCTACCTATTCAAACAATGTATTATAAAACCACTTAAAAGTCAAGGCCTAAGATGGAAATAGAAGAGAAACAGAATAATGTTGCAGACATTAAAACTACATCCGAAGCCTCAAAACTAAAAATTAAGTTAAGGCAGAAAACAAAGGCAGTACTTAGGCTTGAAGAATTTGAAGAGGTAAAAGTGATTGTGTACAGAATATGAGGATAAATATGGAAGAAAACGAAAAGTGTCACATACATAGAATTGGTGTTCTGGAGAAGAGGACAAGGACACAGTATTCAAATAGTAGCACAGGGGCGCCTGGGTGGCTCAGTTCGGCTCAGGTCGCGATCTCACGGTTCGTGGGTTCGAGCCCCACATCGGGCTCTGTGCTGACAGCTCAGAGCCTGGAGCCTGTTTCAGATTTTGTGTCTCCCTCTCTCTCTGACCCTCCCCTACTCACACTGTCTCTCTCTCTCTCTCTCTCTCAGAAATAAACAAAATATTAAAAAAATTTTCAAATAGTAGCACAAAGGTTTTCTGAAGTAAAAGAACAACTTAACTTTGCTGCTTGATAGGACACACTGTGCTCCAGAAAATCTACAATGTCAAGTGCCAGTGAACTGACTGACATTGCCCTTTAAACGAATCATATAGGTGTCTGGATGGAAACACTCCAACCAGAAAGCAGTGAACGTTTACAGAGGTCTTAGGAAAATAAAATGTGAGCCCAAGAGCATCTGCCTGACCAAGTTGTTTTGTAAGTACTAAAACAACAGGTAGGATCGCAAGAATTCAAGGAATATCCAGTGCATCCCTGAAAAATATAGTTGTTAACAAAGACTACCAAGAGCAAGATAGAAGTGAAAAATTATCAGAGGTGGAGAAACCATGATACAACAACAGGTAGTGGACACTGAATCCATTTAAATACAGAATAAAGGTATTTATACAGCCTTATATTGTTTTAGTTTTATAATTATAATCCACACAGTTAGGTTTTTATCCTGACAATGCCAAAATAATAATATAAAAACCGTAATTCAAAAAGTGTGGGGAAGGGCCTGTAAGGGAAGGTACAAATGTGCTGATTTCCTTATCTTTTACAACAAGAGTTAACAGATACTAAAGTTGAAATATGTAGTTTACAAAACCATAACAAACCCAATCACTTAATGGTTTTCATGTTTTCTGTTAACTTTAAGGAATCTTTATGATCTGCTTTTTCATGTGTACAGAAACTTTTAAGGTTAGCAACGCCATTACTCTCACTGGATTCTATTTCTTATCATCAAATAAAATTGAAATATAAAAAGTTATGATGATGATTACATGTAGATTTGGCAAGGTTGCTGCTAACATAAGGAAAACTTTTCCATTAATTAGAAAAAGGCAAATTCTGTTAAAAAAAAAAACAAAACTACACATACACAGAGTTCCTCTGGGATTCTAAGTTACAAAAGGCCCACCTTCCTCCTGATAGATGACGACCCCAGGATTTCAGACCCTAGTCACTCCCTTGGAAGGGCTCTTCTGAACAGGGAACAACCATTCCTATCTTTATTTTTGCAGCTTTGTTGAGGTATAGATGACATAAATAAACTGGTAATTTAGTTTCTGTATGTAATTATATATATTTATATGTATGTAAACATATTTGCATAAATTATAAATTATGTAAATACATCAAATATGTATTTACATAATTATAAATTATGCCAATACATTTATTATACAAGTTAGGTGAAAATATATTTATATAATTATACATTATGATGTAATTTAGGTTATAATTTGATAAATTTTGACATACGCACATACTTACAAAGCCATCATCACAAATAATGTATCTGCCTTTTGAAAGTTTCCTTGTGTCCCTTTGTGATCACCTCTCCCATTCTTTCTTACCTCCTACGTCTAGTCCCCAACCACTGATCTGACCAAAGGAATCATGCAGTATCTACTTTTTGTGGTTTCTTTCATTTAGCATAATGCATTTGAGATTCATCTGTATTTTATGTATCAAGCATTTGTTCATAGGACATAGCCTAGGTGGCTCAGTCAGTTAGGCATCTGACTCTTGATTTCAGCTCAGGTCATGATCTCATGGTTAGTGGGTTTGAGATGGTTGTTGGGGTCCACGCTAACAGTGCAGAGTCTGCTTGGGACTCTCCTTTCTCAGCCTCTCTCTCTCTCTCAAAATTAAATAAAATTTTAAAGAGTTTTCACTTTTATTGTGGAGAATTCCATTATATAGAGATATCACAATTTGCTTATCCATTTTTCTATTGATACAACTAAGATAGTTTTCAGTTTTTGGCTTCTACAAATAAAGCTGCTATGAACATCCATTTTATAATTCTTCTTATTGATACTTTCTTCTTTTTCTCATGGAAGTGGAATGATGGAATCATGTTATAGGTAGATATTTAACCTTTTAAGAACTGCCAAGCTGTTTTCCAAAGCATTGTACTATTTTACATTCCCACCAGCAGTACAGAAGAGTTCTAGTTACTCCACATCCTTACCTACACATGGCATGGTCAGTCTCTTTAATTTTAACCATTCTAATAGGTGTGTAGTGGTTTTAATATTTTTTGTTTTAATTTTCATTTCCCTAGTAATTCATGACACAGAGTTCGTGTTATTATTTGCTATCTCTATACTTACTTTGATGAAGTGCCTTTCAAATTATTTATCCATTTTTTATTTATATATTTTTTCTTTGTCCTCTTCCTTCCCTCCTTCCTTCCTTCCTTCCTTCCTTCCTTTCTTCCTTCCTTCCTTTCTTTCTTTTTATTTTTTAGAGAGTGCATGCAAGTGGGGGAGAGGGGCAGAGAGAGAGAGAGAGAGAGAGAGAGAGAGAGAGAGAGAGAGAGAGACTTTTAAGCAGGCTCCACGCTCAGCACAGAGCCCAATGTGGGGTCAATCCCTCTGCCTTGGGATCATGACCCGAGCTGAAATCAAGAGTTGGAGGTTCAACCAACTGAAACACCCAAGAGCCCTTTTTCGTCCATTTTTAAAATGGTTAATTGTGGGGCAGGTGGGTGGCTCAGTCGGTTAAGTGTCCAACTTTGGCTCAGGTCAAGATCTCATGGTTTGTGAGTTGGAGTCCTGCCTCGGGCTCTGTGCTGACAGCTCAGAGCCTGGAGCCTGCTTTGGATTCTGTGTCTTCCTCTCTCTCTGCCCCTCCCCCGTGTTCACTCACTCACTCACTCTTTGTCTGAAAAATAAACATTAAAAAAGTTTTTAAACGGTTAATTGTATTCTCGTTATTGCATGTTTAGAGTTCTTTATATACTATAGATAAAAGTCCTTTATCAGATAAATTATTTGTGAAGACTTTCTTCCAGTCTATGGTTCATCTTTTCATTCTCTTGGTGAATCTTCTGAAGAGCAGACGTTCTTAATACTGAAAATGTCCAATCTATCAGTTTTCTTTTATAGGTTATCTTTAAGAGTGTCATGAAATCTTTGTGTAACCCAAGGTCATAAAGATTTCCCCTGTTTCATTCTATAACTTTTATAGTTTTAGATTTTCCATCTCTCTATGATCCCTTTTGAGATAATTTTTGCATATGACACAGATTCATTTTCTGCATATGGACATCCAATTGTCTCAACACCATTTGCTGAAGAGACTATCTTTTCTTTATTGAATTGCCTTTGCCTCTTGGTCTGCCTTCTTCTGCATTACTTAAATATTTCTATGGTGTCATTGCATCTCCTTAGTTGGCTTATAAGCTAAAACTCTTTGCGGTTTTACTAATTGTTGTTGTCATTGATTGAGATCTTAGTTCTTGCTCTAGGGTTTAGTCTTCATTTTTGACTTACTAGTCTACCTATCTTCAAGTAATATCATACCATTTCACGTATTGTATGTAAAACTTACAAGACTATACTTCCATTGTCCCTATCTATTTGGACTATTATTCTCATGCATTTTATTTCTGTATCTGTTACAAATCTCTAAATACATTGTTGTTGTTACTTGCTTTACACACTCAATTATTTTTAAAGACAGTAAGATTTGATTCACCTGCATTTACCCACATATTTATCATTTCTGGCACTCTTCATTACTTTCTGTAGATCCAGATTTGCATCCAGTCTCATTTTCTTTTAGCCTGAAGAACTTTCTTTAATGTTTCTTGTAGTGTGGGTCCGCTGGTGATAAATACTTTTTTATGCACAACATAGTTGTTATTTTACTTTTATTTGAAAGATATTTTTTCTGGGTATAGAACTCTAATTTGACAGTTTTCCTTTCAGTACTTAAACACTGCTCCATTGGCTTGCATTGTTTCCAGACAGAAATCTGAGGTCATTCTTATCTTTGTTCTTCTGTATGGAATGTATCTTTCTTTTTCCTCTGGAAGCTTTTAAGATTACCTCTTTATCATTTATTTTAAATAATTTCATTATGATGTGTCTTAGTGTAGTTTTGAAATTTCCTGTGCTTGGAGTTCACTGAAGATTCTGTTTCTGTTGGTTTGAAGTTTTCATCAAGTTTGGAAAAATCAGGTGATTATTTCTGTAAATATTCTTTCTGTTTCCTCTTTCTCCTTCCTTTTGTAAATTCTAATTACTTGTATATGTAGATGCTTGAAGTTATCTCATAGATAATGATTTTTTAAAAATAGATTGTATTTTTCAGAGAATTTTTAGGTTTACACCAAACTGAGTATAAGGTACAGAGAGTTCCCACATACTCCTCTGTCCACACACACACACAATTTTTTCCCACGATCAACATCCCCCACAGAAGTGGTATAATCATTATAACTGATGAACCTATATTGACAAGTTATTATCTCCAAAAGTCCATAGTTTACATTGGAGTTCACTGTTGGTGTTGTACATTCCATGTATTTAGATGGATCTATGACATGTGTCCACAATTATAGAGTTATACAGAATGTCATACTGTATGCAACCAAACAGCATGTAGCTTTCTCAGATTGGCTTCTTTCACCTAGAAATATGCATTCAAGTTTCTCCCAGTTTTTTCATGGCACAACAGCTCGTTTCTTTTCAGCACTGATTCATATTCCATTGTCTAGATGTATCACAGTTTATTTATTTATTAATCTATTTTTACTATCTACTGAAGAACATCTTGGTTGTTTCCAAGTTTTGATAATTATGAATAAAGTTGCTTTAAACATTCATGGGTAGGTTTTGAGCACCATGAGATTTTAGCTCCTTTGGACAAATATCATGAAGGACAATTGCTGGATCATAAGGTAAAAGTATGGCCAATAATCTAAGAAACTTCCAAACTTCCTTCCAAAGTGACTGTACCATTTTGCATTCCCAGCAGTGACTGAGAGTTTCTATTGTTCCACATTCTCATCTCCATTTTCTGTGTCACTGTTCTAGATATTGACCATTCCAGTAGGTGTGGAGTGGTATCTCAGTGTTGTTTTCACTTGATGACATCTGTTGTACAACATCTTGTCATATGTTTATTTACCATCTGTATAACTTCTTTGGTGAGGTATGCTCTTTCATTTCCCCCAACTCTTTTCCCTGGGTGTGTTTCATTTTGGATAGTTTTTATGTCTTCAGTTTCACTCACTGATCTTTTCCTCTGTTATGTCTCAACTGCTATCAGTCTCATGCAGTGCATTTTTAACATTCATTTCCAGAAGTTCATTTTGGATATCCTTTTGTATCTCTTATGTCTCTACTTAATATGCTTAATCTTCTAGCTTCTTGAACATATGCAGTGTGGTTATAGTAGATGTTTTAATGCTCTTGTCTAAGAATTCTATTATCTATGACATTTCTGGGCCTGTTTCTATTAATTAATTTTTCTCCTCATTATGGGTCTTATTTGCCTGCTTCCTTGCCTTCCTAGTAATTTTTAATTGAATGTCAGTCTTCGTGAATTTTCCCCTATTGAGCACTGAATATTTTTATATTCTTATAAATGTTCTTTAACTTTGTTCTGAAATGCAGTTAGGTTAGTTGGAAATGATTTAATCCTTCCAAAACTTGCTTTTAAGCTTTCTTATGTGAAATCAGAGCAGGGTTTATTCTAGAGCTCATTTTTCCCAATTATTTAAGCAATTTCCTTTAAGTATACTACCCCATGTCCTGAAAATTAAAAGAATTTTTTTTTTTAATCTGTGGCTGAGGAGAGTACAAACTATTCTCAGCCCTGGGATTGTTAAACTCTGATCTTTTCTGGTGGTTCTTTCCTTGGGCTTGGGTAATTTTTTTAACCAGTATGTGCTGATCAGTACTCAGCTGCAGAATTAAGGTTCAGCAAACCTTCTACGGCAACCTCACCCCCACCCCAAGGGTTCTCTGTCTCTCTGTGAAGTTTTAGTGTTGTCCGTTGGATTCCAGGTGCCCTAGCCTTTCTGTGGCCCAACACTGTCTCCTCAAGTCAGAGAGATAATCAGGCTCTGCCTGGGTTCCCCTTCGTGCACTGAAGCCCAGAAAGTTTCCTCAGGAAGTAAGCTGGAGCAACTGTCAGGCTCAACTTACTGATTTTCCCTTTTCTATGATTCACTGTCCTGTACTGCCAGATGTCCAATGTCTGAAAATCACTCTTCATTATATTTCATATGTTTTTGATGTCATTGTTGTTGTTATCTAAAATGGGAGCGTTTATCCGGCTCCCATTATTCTATCTTAGCTGATAATGGGAAGTCTCAAATGTATTTTTGCAAAATTATGTTTCCTATCTCCCTGTCTAGAGATTTATGGGATGAAGATCAACAATATTAACAAAAATTGTTTCTGGGTCATGGGATTGGCTGATATTTTATTTCCTTCTTTGTGCTTTTCTGTATTTCTTAAAATTTTAATATTGACAATATATCACTTTTATTTTTAAAAATAACTCATGGCTCACTTCTCCAATAGAGCATTTACTATCCCGAATTAAAAAATAAAAATCATGAACATGTTTACTTTTTTCTAGATTTCTAAAGCATCATGCAGAATCAACTGAAAAAATGGTGACCAAAAAGAGTAATACCTTTTTTGCACTAAAGTAAAATTACCAGTTACATACTTTAACACTATGTTATATGACCTGAAATCCTGGCAATTTTAAGCCTGTTTAAAAAATGTAAATATGTATAATAGACATGCTCTCAGCAAAAGAAAGGAAAGAACTGTCAATGCATGCATCCACAAAGATGAATCTGAAGACAACCAGGATGAGTGACAGAAACCAGACAAAAAAGGACACACATTGAATAATTCCATATTGTAAAATTTTAGAAAATGCGAACTACCTCCTATGACAAAAAGCAGGTAAGCAGGTCCATGAGGATGACAGTAATGAAGAAATTACCAAGGGGTGTGAGCAAACCTTTGGTGTGATGGATATGGTCGTCACCTTGGTTACAGTGTTGGTGTCCTGGGTTTACACATAGGTTAAGACTTATCAAATTATACACTTTAAATATGTATAGTTTATTGTATGTTAACTATATCTCAATAAAGCTGATTTAAAAACAATGATTTTAAAACTGAAAAGAAAATCCCATTACATATATCTCTCGTAAACTCATAGAGGATATATCAAGTACCTGCTCTGTCCTAGACAGTGGTCAGTGCCAGTACTAGGTTTTGTCATCCAATCCTCATCAATTGTGTAAGGCAGGCATCATTATATTCCCACATTTTAAAGATGAGGAGGCCCAGACTCAGTGAAATTAAAGATCTCTCAGTATGGATCTTGAAATTTGAACTAAGTCTTATTTCCAAGTTTTGCCTTTTCTACAGTAGTACAGGCCTCTTAGGGCTTTTTTGCTTACTAGCATCTTAAGTATCATTCATCCCTGTTAGTTTATAACAATACTCTTGCTTATCATGATTTTTTATAAAGTTAGGTTATGGTTTAGGCTTTTTAGACTAGGATGACTTTTACAGACTACTCAAAATTGAGATGAAGTATTTAAATATGTAATACTGGTTTTTCTTTGTTTACACTTGTCATGATATCCATACTTGCATGAAACATAAAACCTAGAATAGATACACTTTGTAGGATGGCCAGTATAACCAGAAATAAATATATCATTTAGGCAGCATTACATGCCCACCTTCTGTTAAAGTCCAGATAGTTTAATTAGCAGCCATCTCCATGTAATTTGCTTTGCCATAAAATGAAACTATACAATTTTCTCTAATTTTCCTTTGTATTATAAACACAACTGCAATTCAAGAAGAAATAAACTTGAATATTATTTCTCTTTCTATTCCAGCCTACCACCCACTCTTCTCTGTCACAAACCTGAATGCTGCCTCATCTGCTCGGTCACCCATCACCCTGTCCATGTATTCTGTCTTTTTTTTCTCTGAACCTGTATACATGTTACTCTCTCTTCCAGGAATGAAGTCTACCCTAAAAACTTCAATATTTTTTAAAGATCTGTTTGAATGCTGCCTCAGTCCTGGTGTCTTTCCTATTTATCCTGACCAGAAACAATCAACTCCCTCTTCCCAATTCTTAGAATATTCATTGTCCAGACCATTCACTTAACTCTTAGAGATCACATACCACCTTATCAGTCTGCATACTACCTTTACTCTTTCATATTTTAAATTATGATGGGGCAGGAGTCCTGTCATACACTTCTGTGACTCTCCTTGTACCTAGTTGAGTGCTTTACTCTTAGGATGTGGTCAGCACATCTGGTGAATAAATGAATAAGCAAATGATTTCCAAGTCTCCAAAAGTGCCAAGGAAAGTCAGAGAAAGCAGGACCAGCTGTATAGAACTCACTATGGTAACACAGAGATCTGGGGTGTTCTAACCCAGGCCTAGAGGTACAAAGCAAAACAAACAGCAATGTGTGCAGCCACGTATTATATTGTAGGATTCTCATGCAACCAGGTGGGAAATTGTGTGTTATCTCTTTTAGATGTTAAAATGTATGCATGATGATAAAGCAATGTCAATGGTTATTTAAATACATGTCTATCTAATGGTGTGATGTCTGGAATTTACTTCAAAATAGGCTAAAAGAAAATGTTGATGAAACAAAACTAATTTGCTGGTAATTACTGAAGCAGAGGGATGGATACATGGGTTTTATTATACTAGTCTCTATTGTTTTGTCTGTATATGAACATTTTAATAATAATTTTTTAAAAAGATTTATGGTTAAAGCAATGTCAAATGAAGCACAAAATATTCTCACTCATACAAGTGAGTATGGAAATATACATATTTTGCATATATGTTCCTCCGAAACTTATTTTGGATAAACAATAACACCAAGGTTCACAGCTGCAAGGAAATCTGTTTCCATACAGCAATGCCCTTAAAGCCATAACAGAAATATTGAAGATCTGTGCTTGTCTTATTCTACTTTTGCATAATCATACCATATATTTCTGTATTCATTTAAAAATGTGCTGAAGGCCTACTATGGGCTAAATACCACATTAGATGCTAAGGTACCAGCCTGTTAGAAGCTCTCAGTCTAACAGGGAAGTCAGATTACAGGTAGTCACTAAAACCTTCAATCTTCCCCATGTCTGTAAAAGCATAACCTCAAGCCAAAAATTGGGGATTTGTCCTTGCTTCCTCTCTTTCTCACTCCATACATCCAAAGCTATGGCTGTTCACTCTACTTTCCCTCATGTCCTCAGTTTTCCTCTTCCATTCTGTATTTCTACAACCTTGACTTCTATTTTCTTTATGTCTACCACTCACCATGATCTGTCTCCTAGCAGTCTCCTAACTGGTCACCTTGCTTCTATTTTTGCAATTCTATCATTCATCCTGCAAAATAACCTTAAAATATATATACATCAGATAATACTCCTCCCCACAATTGGTTCCCATTACATTCAGGATGGAACTTATAGGATCTGACCCACAACAGACCAACTGTCCGACCTGAAGAAATGACATGCAATATATCATAGATGTGTTCCAGGCTGGTTAGGAAAAAAGTCTCCCAATTATTCTCTATATGACATATTATCCTTCCAAAGGAAATATAGAAGTATATAACCTGACACTCCCATAACCAGATTCCTATCAATCATTAGGTTAATATAGTTGATGTTAAGGAAAAAAATGAGACTAAAATAGAACTATAAAATTCCTCTATACTTCTAGCAAGCAATTTTAAAGTATTTTCAGATATCCAGCCTCAATATTACACCATGAAATAAATGTGCTTACTATTTGTCTATACTTTATATCTCACCAAGCTTTACTGTGCTTGCATACTGACACTGTAAAAATGTATAGACTGCATAGAAGTTAAATGAAAATCTCTACATGAAAACAATAACTATAAACAAAAATCCCACAAACAAACAAGCTAACTAAGCTTAGATAAGTAGCCAAATATTGTATCATTAGTTGGTATTTCTAAATTGCTTTCAAAGAAGAAAATGCAGCATAAATGTAAAGTACTTTAGGAACAAAAAGGCTTCTGTGAACTCAAAAGTCTTAAATACAAATTTAAGACAATCCAAAAGAGAAACACATACTTGTCATGTCTTCCTGACCCCTGACCTACATAATAGCAAAAACAAAAATAAAAATTTTTCCAAGAGTAAAAAAGCATATGGTTTGGGTAACAGATATTTTTATTTTCCATGAGTACACTAAACAGAAGGGAAATCTCCTCCTGAAAGCTGGCTGTTCTGTACAATACTGGAAGGATCATATCAGGAGATGATGTTGAAGTTAGAAGTCACAGAAGTACAGTACAATGACTCTCTTCTTAAGGCAAAATGAGGGCAGACTTATTAAATCTGTCACAGGTTGGATGTTTTCGGGTTCTGTATTCAGGCTAAGGGCATAGTAATAATAAAGAAAACCATTTGGAAGTAGGTAAGTAGGATGGGAGAACTTATCATGTCTAAGCACTTAGACATTTTACCTCTACTATCTATTTTAATCTTCACAGCTAATGAGGTGGATGCTTTCAATATCTCCATTTGATAGATGATAAATTTATTTTTGATACTATGAATGTTTTTGTCTCCCTAATCTCTGGGACTGATTTATGGGTGTTTTTGAACTGCTGTTCAAGGGGATGATCATTAAGGTCTTTACATTCTAGTCACTTTTTGGAAAATTCTAATGAGTCATGAGACTTATGCAAAGCTAGAGGCAAGGGTGCCAGAAATAAGGGAAGTTATAATGGTGCATTATCTTTTTAGCAACTGTATTCAGTTGGTTCTGTGTGAACGACACCCAAAAAATCCAGCACCACCCTGAATTCTTTGTTCCAGCTCTAATCCTGCATCTCTAAATTCCTGAAAGACTCTCCCAAGTGGATATGCTTCTGGACATCTAACTCAATATTCTAATCACAATTCATAATTTTCTCCTTCTATCCTACTTATCTTCCTTCATGCTTAATTGATACTAAAGACACTAATATATCTACAGGCATTTGAAACATTTTTATCTTTAGCTTTGATCTCTTATTGCTTCTTCCATTCAACTAATCCATTAAATCAGCTTGTAATACTTAGCAACCATCTGTTCTTCCCTCTCCATATGAGTAATTCTTACCATTGGAATAAGAGCAGAAGTGATAGGGTAATTTCCCGGCCAAGGCCTTCTCTACTCTTCCATTTCTAATTTTGCAGCTGAGCCACCTGCTAAACAAAAATACATGCTTCAAACTAAAATGCTAAGTCATCATTTATTTGGGACATCTATTTATTACCATACCTTGGCATGCCCTAATATACATATTTACTATACATTAGGCACTGTGCTAAGCACTTTATGTAAATTATTCTCATTTAATCCTCAGAATAATACTATGAAGAAAATAGGGCATCTACATGGCTTAGTTAGTAAATTGTCCAACTTAAGTTCAAGTCATGAGCTTGTGGTTCAGTGAGTTCAAGCCCCACATCAAACTCTCTGCTGTCAGCATGGAGTCTGCTTTGGATCCTCTGTTCCTCTTGCTGTGCCCTTCACCTCACCTCAAAAACAATAAACATTTAAAAAATATTATGAAGAATATATTATTACTATTTCTCTATTACAGAAAACAAAACTGGAATTTATATAGTTCAAGAAACTTGTGCAGTGTCACAAGAAAGTTTCAGAACCAGGTTTAAAACTAGGGTTGCCTAATTCTAAGCCTTACTTTTTAACCAATACTATATCGCCCCTTTCACAATTAATAAATGAACAATAATTTTAAGAATCAAAGTTGAGATGCCATTATTTCTCTGTCTTTGGACCCTTTTGAGAGAGATTTCAACATTTTGCCTTATTGAATTACTTAAAGTCTAGTTCACATGGGATACCTCCTGAGTATTTGTAGGAATTTTAAAACTGAAATAGCTTATATTTCATTCAACAAATATTTAATAAGCAATGTTTACCAGGTACTTCCATAGATATTGGGTACATGAATGGATATGCTGACAAAGAGGTAATATTAGAGCAGAGGGGATAGGAAAATTTAATAAAGGTATTAGTTGCACATGACAATCTGTAAGATAGCAAAAGAATGCATTATTATTCCACTTTATGTAAGAGGAAATTGAGACATTTGGCTTAAGATTAGTCCAATCTTATATGATGAGCTAATGATAGGGACAGAAGTAGGACCACAAAAATCTCAAAGAACCTATTCCAAGAAGGGTGGAGACGAGAGTAGATTATGTTCATAAGACACTAGGTGTATTGTTTTTAAAGAGTTACTGCTAGGATAATCTTAAAATATTCATAAGATTTTTAACCAAAAGCTTCTGTTACAGGAAAAGACAAAGAATATGAAATTGCCCTCACCATGTAGTCATACAGAAAGAGGAAGAGATCTGCTTCTAGAGATGTGCTACAAAGATCTCTCTGCATGAAGCAAAAATATAAGCCAGTCGTGCAGAGCAGCAGCACACAACTCCTGTGACTGCATCACAGAGATGGCTGAATCACAATATTTCTTCCTTAGCTTCCAAGCACACAGATCAATTTAAGTTAATTCCCAATTCTTTTTTATTTGCTGGATTCACAAAGCAAATTCTACTTCAGAATGGAAAGGAATACTTAATATTCCCTTAGAGGGCTCTTTCCAGTCTAAAATATACCATGTGTATGACTGTGTTTCAGAAGTAATTGATTACCAGAGTGGATACATTCACCATTCAGTCACATTAGGCTCCCTGTGTTTTTTGGCTCCTTGGGGTGAAAGCCATGTGACCAACTGATTTTATGCCTATCTGCAATGCAGACAAACCTATTTTCATTTCTTAAAGCAAAACAAAGTGACCTTCCTGAGAAATGTTCAAGGATCCTTTGAAAATGAATACAAATCCTTGCAGCATAGATAAGCCATATAGCATTAGTGACACACAATTTTCTAGATACCTTAAAGAGGAAATGAAGTTAACTACACAGAAATAATATTCTTTCATTATAAATTCTTTTTTTAAGTTTTTTTTTTTGAGAGAAAGAGAGAGAGAGAGAGAGAGAGCGAGCCAGCTGGGGAGGGGCAGAGAGAGAGGGAGAGAAAGAAACCCAAGCAGGCTCTGTGCTATCAACATAGAGCCTGATGTGGGGCTCAGTGTCATGAACCATGAGATCATGACCTGAGCTGAGGTCAAAAGTCAAATGCTTAATCAACTGAGCCAACAGGTGCCTCCTCCTTTTTAAAAATAAATTCTTCATATAAAGCATATATTCAGAGGAAGTTACAATATTTATGTACATTAAGTTATTTCTAAAATAAATCCTTGCAAATGAAATTGCATGGTATACTTAAGTTGTTTTTCATCAAATTATAAAATAGATGGTACCTTTCTTTTCTATATGTAATCTCCTTAAGAACGTGGATTTAGTCACATACTTAAAATAAATTAAAAGTTTTTTAATTTATTTTCATGACAAGTCTTTCTTATGTAGAGCTGTCATCAGCTCGTAATTATTTTTCCAAAATTCAATTATAAAAAAGAAAAACATATGCCAGAATTTCACAATCTTGACACTATTGACATTTGGGGGTGGAAAATTCTTTGTCCTATAGTGGTGGTGGGATATGAAGCTGCTGTGTCTATTGTAGCATGTTTAGCAGTATCTGTGGTCTCTACCAACTAGATACCAGTAGTATCTGCACCCCACTTCCGAGGTGTAACTTTTAACAACCCAAACTGTCTTCAGACTTTGTCAATTGTCCACTAGCAGTGTAGAGGGCAGGGAGCAAAATGACCCAGTTGAGACGTACTGACATATACTGCTATGCAACTTAATGCAGCTTTATTACTCAATACCAGAAAGTAAAACCCACAACGACCCATCATGCAGCAGAGATGCACCTAGGAAATACCCTCAGCTATTCAGCTTCCCAACCCATTTTGGATGGTGTCGAATCATGTGTATTTGAGGATGGTACCTGGAGCTCCTTAAGTGAAGAACATGTTTAACATTGAAAGTAATATCTGTAGATGAATTATTATTCATCCTGTGGTTTCTCCATGGCCTTGGGGTCCCATTTAGTCCTGGCCCAGTCCAAGAGGAATGTGAATTTTTTTAGATTTTAGAATATCTTTGGCTCTTTCATAGTTCAAAGGTATCTGGAGAGACCATACTACTCCAAATTCAAGCAGCTCAGCTATCTCATGAAAGGATCTGGCTTGGCCTCAGGGACTCTATTCATTGGTGATGTCTCCATAAACATACACTAAAATAAAACTATAGGTTTTTTTAAAAATTAGAAAGAAAATACATAAGATTCAGAGGTGTCTTTGGACTTGCTGATTGGCTTGTTGATTTATAATTTATCAGGTGTGTAGCACATGTTAGGTATAGTGGTAGACATCAAGGATATGAGTCTGGTGTCCAGAATGGAAAGAACACTATAATTTATTAAGGTCCAACAATGGACCTTTATGTGATACAAAGTCCAGAATAGGTAGTGTCATCCACATTTTTAAAAAATGTTTTATTTATTTCTGAGAGAGAGAGAGAGACAGCATGAGCAGGTGAGGGTCAGAAAGAGAGGGAGATACAGAATCTGAAGCAGGCTCCAGGCTCTGAACTAGGTGTCAGCACAGAGCCCGATGCGGGGATTGAACACACGAACCATGAGATCATGCCTGAGCTGAAGTAAGACGCTTAACTGATTGAGCCACCCAGGCACCCCTCATTCACATTTTCAAAACAAGGAACTAATAGAGCTGTTAAGTAATTTGCTCAGTTTTATAGAGCTATTAAGTGTCAGAGTTCACATGTGAAGTCATATTGTCTGACTCCAAAATACATATTTTTAGACATACATAGAATAGAACATGCTAAGAACACCAATAAGTATAAGTTTCAGCAAAAATATGGAGAAAAGGGTAAATCTGCCTTGAAGGGTAGGAGGAAGTTCCATATAAGACTGTGTATTTACATGAAATGTGTAAGGATAAGTAAGAGTTATTTTTTCATCTGGCATTGACTTGTTCACATGACCAAGAATCAAAAGATATTGAAAGCCAATTATTCCCCAAAGGCACTGTGCTGAGAGTTATGAGGTGCTCCTCAGATTGTGGTCCCTGGACTAGCAGTATCACATCACTGGAAACTTGTTGGGTACGGAAATTCTCAGCCAAAAACTCTGCCCTGTAACTTCAATCAAAAGCTCTGGGGATAGAGCTCAAGAATCTGTATTTTAATAATACAGGTGATTATGATGAATGCTAAAGTTTAAGAAGCACTAAACAATCCATTATATAACAGTTTCTTAAATAAAAGGTAAATAGATTTGAGGGCCATCTAGGTGGCTCAGTCAGTTGACCATCCAATTATTGATTAAGCGTCAGGTTATGACCTCACGGTGGTGAGATCAAGCCCTGCATCTGGCTCTGTGCTAGGCATGGAACATCAGAGTCTCTCCTTCCCCCTCTGGCTTGTGCACACACACAGGCTCTCCTCTCTCTCTCTCAAAGAAAAAGGGCAAATAAACTTGAAATGAAAGATTTAAAGCAGAGCTTTCTAACAAGTGTGCCATGAATGGGTTATAGGTACACTCAAATCTTGATCTCTGTAGCCCCTGCAACCACTTCGTAGCTTGGGGGCAGCCAAAGCCCCAATTCATTACATCTACCTATGACGATACTCATTCATACACTCCAAAATGCTTTAAAAAACATTCTATTTTCCCTGAGTACCACAATGTGAAAAAGTTTGGAAAACTCTGGTATAGACAAAAACTGCTGTCAAATTTCAAGAGAGACAGAGACACTTTGGATCTGACAATTAGAGCAATATTCACTGGAGTGATGAAGTATGAAAGGGCCTTAAACTTGTGACATTCCCTTATAAGGACAAATAATATTTTCTCTTCTCTCTTTAACCACATTACCCCCACTCAGGTATGAGCCTTTCCTTTAATTAATGTAAATAAATAAACATAACAAAGATTTTAGAGGAAAATTGAGTAATTTTATGATCTTGAAGAAATACAAATTTTCTTAAACAGAGCACAAAAAGCATTCAGTGTAAAAGAATAAAAATTGATAAATTGGCCTACATTAAAATTTAAACATCTGTTATCAAAGACATCAAGAATAGAAAGTCATTGAGTGGGAGAAGATACACACTCAATTTATAAATATATATTTGAAAAAAATTACATATGTCTTACACAACAAAAGAAAAATAGAGACCCAATAAAAAATGGACAAAATCCTTGAAGAGACACAAAGGAGAATATCCAAATGACCAATCCACATATGAAATTATGTTCAATATTGTTGGTCAGCAAGGAAATGTAAATTAAAAACGCAATGTGATACCATTATGTATAATGACTAAAAGTAAAAAGACTGACAACAGCAAATATATTTTGGTGAGGTTCAAGTGCAAACTGGTATACAAAGACCAGCAGAAACTATTTGGCAATATCTACCAAAATTGAATATGTATACATCCACTCCTACAGCAACTCCACTCCCAGTGGACTGAGAAATTCACCCTCATGTGCTCCAAAGCTCTTATTGTAATAGCCACAAGTTAGAAGCCACAAATACCAATCTATAGTAGAAGAGATAAATAAGTCGTCGCATATGCACACAATGAGATACTATACAACAAAGAGAATGAATGAGCTATGTCTCACACAACAATTTAGATGAGTCTCATAAAAATAATTTTGAGTGAAAGAAGTTGACTCAAAGGAGTGTATACTGTATTTATTTAAAGAACAAAAACACATAAAAAACTAATCTAATAAAAAAAACTAATTTTATGTGAAATTGGGAAATACTGGTGACTTTATATCGGGAATATAAAGGGGAATTTTCTGGGGGGCTGGTGATATTCTATTTCTTGATCTAGATGCTGATGTTATGGGTATATTGAATTATATCAAGATATGCAAAGATATGTGTCAAGGTAGATACATGCAGTATATATTTTGATAAAAGTACATATGACACTTCATCAAAAAGTTAAAAAAAAAAGTGGACCAGGTAAATTCCTCCTCAAAAGTAATCAATCTAGACCCATAAACCAGACTTCTGTCCTTTTGTTGTACCTCCTCCTACTCTCATTACCTATGTACCTATTGCTGATCAACAAATTCTTGATTCATATTGTCAGTGCTTTAGTTCAGGTTTTAATTGTTACTTCTCAGTAAGTAATTGTTGAACAACTGAACAATGAATGAATGAATGTATGACCATGAAAGCCTTGTGTGTAGTTTCTTTTCCAATGAACTCTTGACAATGTAGTCAAAGGGATCTCTGGACAACACAAGTCTGATCACAGCACTTCACCGTGAATTCCAGTTCCTTAGCGAGGCTTGCTCATCCCTGCATGTCTGGCTCCATTCTTCACACCCAGGCCTATCTCTTGTCACTTATATGAACACGCTGCTCTAGCCACACTGACAGAAGAGCAGATTCCAGGTTCTTTCACTCTTGAATGTTTGTCCATTCTCTTTCCTCTTTCAGAATATGCCCTCTTCATCTAGCTAACTTCTATTTGTCCTTTGTATTTTACCTATCATTTTCTGATTAGGAAACCTTCTTTGACTATCTCAAGTTGAATTAAGAGCTCTGTGCTCCAGCACCAATGCATATATACCTCTCCCACAGCAAAGTAAGCACAGTACTGACTGCATCTGTTTACTTGTTAGTGTCTCATTTCACAGGTAGAAACTTGAGGGTAGGGATCATGTCTGATCTCCGAATCGCTATACCTAACATAGTGCCTGATATACATAATATGCATTGAGGCATATTATTAAATAAATGACTGGCATTCCAAACATCATCATACCAGCATGTAATAACTTTTTTTTTTTTTAAGGGGGAGAGTGGTTGGTTGTGGGAAAAAAAGCAGAAAAATCAGCAAAGTAATTTGATCCTAGACAACTGAGATAGTCTGGTAAGGCAAGCTATGCCTTCATTTAATTAACAACCTCAGCAGTGTGAAAGTATTTATAGTCTACTATATTTTAGACATATCAGCATTATTACTTAATCTTCACAGTGACCCTCTGTGGAAGGTATATTATTGTCTCCACAGATTATATACGATGAAATTTGAGGCTCAAATAGATTTAATAACTTGCCTGCACAAACTAGCAGAGTTTGGACTTCAACCTTTCAGATTACAAAGTCTGACAATCTTGATACTTGCACAGGCTGTATTGGAGGTAACACACTACTGAAATTACTGATGAGGACCTCACATCTTCAAATATTTTTCCTCAGGTAACTTATCAGGGACCTCCTAAACTAATTTTGGAAAACTTACACTTTTTAAAGTTGATATCCAAATTTTTTCAAAGTACATTTAAGTAGCAGTGGAAGATGTAAGTCCTGGTATACTTTAAATATTATATTTTATAATAAAACTGTGACAACCCTTTTCAGTGTGTCCAATGGAATTAAAATTAGGCAACCATGTGGTTTCCACCATCACCCACTTTAAAAAATGAAATAAAATATAAGGTCAAGTGACAAATTGGAAAAAAAAATATTTGTGGTACATCATAAAGGGTTAATATTTGAATATATAAAGAGCTTCTAAAAACTTAAATATTGAGCCACAGAAATGAACACAATTTCTAGAAAACTGGCTCATAATGATTTTAACCATCTGAAAAGATGACCAGCCTTGCTCATAGTAAGATAAATGCACATTAAAAGTATACTAAGATACCATTTCTCACTTATTAAATTAGCACATCCCCAAAACTTCAACAGCATTCTCTGTTGGCAAGAGGAAAGAGGCACTGTACACTGCTGGTGGAAATGCAGACATGGCATAACCCTTTTGACAAGGGGTTTGGCAATATCTGGCAAAGATATCAACATATTTATCCTTGGATCTAAAAATGCATTTATCCCACTATCCCAAAGATACTCAGGCCAAAAAGCAGAAGGACAGATGCATTTCCTGGGTTTGAGCATTAAAAAAAAGGGGGTAGAGGGGATGAAAGATCCACATTGAATTACAGCATTATTTGAAGGAAAAAAAAAAAAAGGTAAACACTGTTATTCAACAAAGTGTTGGAAGTCCTAACCTCAGCAATCAGACAAGACAAAAAAATAGAATATATCTAAATCAACAAGGAGGAAGTTAAACTTTCACTCTTCACAGATGACATGATATTCTATGTGGAAAACCCAAACACTCCACCAAAAAAACCTGCTAAAACTGAAATACGAATTCAGCAAAATTTCAGGATATGAAATCAATGCACAGAAATCAGCTGCATTTCTATACACCAATAACGAAGCAGCAGAAAGAAAAATCAAGGAATTGATTTCACAGTTCCATTTACAATTGCACCAAAAACCATAAGATATGTAGGAATAAACCTAATCAAAGAGATGGAAAATCTGTACACTTAAAATTAAAGAAAGCTTATGAAAGAAATTGAAGAAAGACACAAAAAATGGAAAAACATTCCATGCTCATGGATTGAAAGAACAAATATTGTTAAAATGTCAATATTACCCAAAGCAATCTACACAGTCAATGCAGTCCCCATCAAAATAACACCAGCATTTTCACAGAGCTAGAAGAAACAATCCTAAAATTTGTATGGAACCAGAAAAGATCCCAAATAGCCAAAGCAATCCTGAAAATGAAAACCAAAGCTGGAGGCATCACAATTTTGGACTTTAAGCTGTATTTCAGTGCTATAATCATCAAGACAGTATGGTATTGGCACAAAAACAGACACATAGATCAATGGAACAGAATAGAGAACCCAGAAATGGACCCACAAACATATGGCCAACTAATCTTTGACAAAGCGGGAAAGAGTATCCAAAGGAATAAAGATGATCTCTTCAGCAAATAGTGTTGGGAAAACTGGACAGTAACATGCAGAAGAATAAACCTGGACCACTTTGTTACACCATACAGAAAAAATAAACTCAAAATGGATGAAAGACCTACTCATAAGCAGAAAGCCATCAAAATCCTAGAGGAGAAAACAGGCAACAACATTTTTGACCTTGGCTGCAGCAACTTCTTACTTGACATGTCTCTGGAGGTAAGGGAAACAAAAACAAAAATAAACTATTGGGACCTCATCAAGATAAAATCTTCTGCACTGTGAAGGAAACAATCAGCAAAACTAAAAGGCAACTGACAGAATTGGAATGGGAGAAGATATTTGCAAACAACATATCACATAAAGGGTTAGTATCCAAAATCTATAAAGAACTTCTCAAACTCAACACCCAAAAAACAAATAATCCAGTAAAGAAATGGGCAAATGACATGAATAGACTCTTTTCCAAAGAAGACATCTAGATGGCTAACAGACACATGAAAAAATGCTCAACATCACTCATCACCAGGGAAATACAATCAAAACCACAATGAGACACCACCTTACATCTGTCAGAGTGGCTAAAATTAACAACTCAGGCCACAACAGATGTTGGCAAGTATGCAGAAAAAGAGGAACCCTTTTGCACTGTTAGTAGAATGCACTCTGAAGAACAGTATGGAGGTTCCTCAAAAAATTAAAAACAGTACTACCCTATGACCCAGTAATTGCACTACTAAGTATTTCTCCAAAGGATACAGGAGTGCTGTTTTATAGGGGCACATGCACCCCAATGTTTATAGCAGCACTTTGGACAATAGCCAAAGTATGGAAAAAGTCCAAATGTCCATCGACGGATGGATAACGAAGATGAGGTATATATATATAATGGAATATTATAAAATATATAATGGAATATTACTCAGTGATCAAAAAGAATGAAATCTTGGCATTTGCAACAATGTGGATAGAGTTAGTGTATTATGCTAAGTGCAATAAGTCAAAGATAAATATCATATGATTTCAATCACATGTCGAATTTAAAATACATTTACACATATATCTGTATTTCTGTTATCTAGCCACTGAAAAGGCTGAGAAACAATGCCTTTGGCTGGTAACAGTGAGAATTCAAAGAGATCCTCTTGGGGAAATGGCTGATTTGGGGTCAAGAGCAGAAAATGTTTATGATGAGGCTGGAAGGTCTTGTCATACCTGAAAGCAAGTAATGACTAGAATCATGTCAAATGAACCAGAAGCCAACTTTAAGAGGCTTCCATTGACCAAAGACAGAAAGAATTGAGAGGGGAAAAAAATCACATTAATAGCAATAGATATTGCTATTAGAAGGTATATTAAATATGTTTAAATCCATGAGTTATTAGTAACATAAAAACATTAACAACTAATAGTTCACCACTGGAGGATGCTGATGGGCAAATTCATTATTTTGAAAAGTGGTAAATAGAAAGAACCAAACGGTAAGCCTGCCTTTCCTATATGAATTGGACCAAGACATAACCAAACAGTAGATGAAAGAAAGTTAATAAAAACAGAATGATTAGAATATAATAATGGTCAATTAGAATATACTAATTCTGTATTTTACCATAGGCAACCCCTAGTGAAATAATGGATCTATGCTTTAATAGCCCCTGATGCTAACGTCACAAAAAAAGAGAGATAAACAGATATTGGGTGCTTCCTAACAGAAGAAGACAATGCCACCTATGAGGTAGTCTTACCAAAAAAATATTGAACGATAACCTATTTCCACATTTAGCTTCAACTATCAATTCACAGGAAATACAGAGAGCAAAAGAATATGTTAAATGCAATCGTCCAAGTCTTGTCTGTATGAAAACTCTATAAAACACACAAACCTATTTCTTCAACAAAAATTTGGCAAGGAAAAAAAATGAGATAAAGGGAAAGATAGAACCCATAAATTCAGGGACTTAAGAGTCATATAACCAGTTCTAATGTGAGGACTTTATTTGGATCCTTATTTAAAAAAAAAAAAAAGTTAGAAATATAAGCACTGACTGAAAATTTTGTGATACTACAAATTATTCATAATTTTAGGTATAAGGCTGATTTGTGGTTATGTTTTTTTAAAAGTTCTTAATAGTTGCAAAAATATTTACTGATGAATTGACACAATGACTAGGTTTTACTTCAAAATAATATAGGTTGGGGGGATGTGGGTAGGGATATAGATATTGATAACTATGGAAGCTAGGTAATGGATACATAAGCGTTCATTGTTACTCTTTTTTGTTGCTACTCTTCTTTCTAATGCTTTATATATTTAGAAATTTTCATAATGAAACAAAAACATCCATCAGTTGGAAATACCAGTGTTTCTTTTTCTGCTTGAAATCCATTCTACTTACCCATTCTAATTTTATCCTAAAATAAACAGATGTTAATAAAAAGCATTTTACTAATCACCTGTTCATATTTCTGCAACAAAGATAAGTATGCACATGTAGATTTTTGATATTTAAAAATTTTCTGGGAGTGATAAGGGTCTAAATGTTAAAATTTCTTCTCGGTTTTTACAGTTTTTGATAATATACAGTTGAAATTTTAAAATAAACACAATAAATGTTGATAATTATCAAAGTTAGAAGTAATATTTGATCTGGGGTGCCTGGGTGGCTCAGTCGGTTAAGCATCTGACTTCGGCTCAGGTCATGATCTCATGGTTCATGGGTTCGAGCCCCACATAGGGCTCTGTGCTGACAGCTACCTCAGAGCCTGGAATCTGTCTTTGGATTCTGTGTCTCCCTCTCTCTCTGACCCTCCCTTGCTCACGCTCTCTCTCTCTCTCTCAGAAATAAATAAAACATTTTTTTAAAAAGTAAAATAAAATACAAAATTAAAAAAAAAGAAGTAATGTTTTATCTAAAGGCATTGTTTAAAGTGTTAAGTTTTTGGAGATAAGATAAATTTATGGAGACTTGGTTAAGGAAGGCTTCATTTTTTTTAACTGTTCCTTTCTTTGGTGTACCAGACAAATATATAAAATACAAGTAGGATCCAGTTTGAAGTTTGAAGTCTAGCCACAATCCAACAAAGAAAGGTTTCAGACAAAATTCTCAGACTAGTTTCTATTTTTTAACTTTTCTTCTTCTTATTTTTTTTTTTTAATTAAGCAGACAGGAAGGAAGTACAAATCATATGGGAGGGAATAAAATGACACCTTAAAGCTGACCAAAGGGTATATATATTGATTCATGGACACCATTGACCATAATTCTTTTTTTTTTAATTTTTATTTATTTCTAGGAGAGAGAGAGATAGACAGCGTGAACAGGGGAGGGTCAGAGAGAGAGGGAGACACAGACTCTGAAACAGGCTCCAGGCTCCGAGCTGGCAGTCAGCACCGAGCCCGACGCGGGGCTCGAACCCACGAACCGTGAGATCATGACCTAAGCGAAAGTCGGATGCTTAACCGACTAAGCCACCCAGGCGCCCCTCCATTGACCATAATTCTGATTAGAGTCTGGATTAGGATTATTTAAAACCTTCAGAATGCATTTTCATATAGAATTGCCCCATCGCTCTTCCCTGGCAAGACAGTCACAGGATTCAGAAAGTGAGTCAAGGTGGTGAAGTCTTTTGGAGTTAGTTGGAGAGCTCTCTGATGACATAGAATCAACCAGAACTACCTAGAAAACTGTTAATAACAATACAATTTGGGAATGAATTTTAACTGTGGATGAAAATCTAGAACAGATGTAGATCTCTTAAGACTGTTTGGTCCAAACCAGGTGGTCTTGGAAGACATTTAAAATTAAAATATGACAGATATGTTATATATCAGGGCCCATGAAATAAGTAATCAGAAAAAAAAAAAAAAACAGGGAGAAAATTAGGGCTTGAAAATAATTGATAATCACTCTGGCCATAACTCAAGATGTTTAAAAATAACTATAATTTATGGCTGTATATAAAGTATATTATTTTTCTTGGGAAAACAAAATGAGACATGAACCTATAGCAAGGCTCTTCTCAGTGTTTGAGAATTATGTAAGCATAAAACTATTGAAAAAAAAATTCCAATATGGTTAAGTTCAATATTTCACAACTAATTGGGAAGAAGTCATTTACAAGTGTAGGGTGGGAGCTGGGGAAGGAAAAATGAGAAATAAAGCTCATGCAGTCTCATAAGATAATACTTCAACAACTCGATTCGTGTTCAGTTTCAAAGTCTTAGGTCTACCTAAACCTCAAAAAAAATCAGTTTAAGGAGACACTTTCTTCCAACTCTGGCTTTCTCTCTTTTTACCATTCACAACCTTAAAGATTACTAGCTGATATTTGAGACAAGCAGACTAAGTAAACTATTGCAATATAGGGAATGGGCAAATTGACATAGAACTGATCCCTATTATTCAAAATCAATTATTATTGACAGATTTATAACCTAAACCTAAGAATATTTTCCCCCAAACTCCTAACTGGTAAAGTGCAAATGCAATTAGTGGAAATGCATTTAGATTGCCTTAAATTAAATGAATGTGAAAAGTAAGCAAATGATTAATAATTTTACTACTATTTAGTTCTTCTGAAATTCAAAGACATTTTTAATTACAAAAGTGAAATGGTCCATGATCGCATAAAATGCTTTCAAGTGAGACCAGTTTAAAAAATAAAACATGTTTGTTTTTATAATATGTCTGACTTCTAAAAAATGTTCCAGGAAAATAGAAAATTATGTCTATATGTATAACATATATATATATACATACATACATATATACATATATGCTTTGTTGACAGATATTCATTAGAAAAGAAATAAATATTGATATTTTGAAAGAAGAACAATATAGACTATAAGGCAATTTCCAACCCTGGAAAATTTCTTATGCTGTATTGGGGAAATGGCTGAGTCTCAAGAATTTCCTGAAAAAGAGTTCAGAAATCTGTCTTCGAAGGGCACAGAATGTCCATTATTCACTTCAAATGAGGTCAAATGAGGTAATGGGTATGCAATTACTTTTAAGTGTATTCATGCCTATACAAATATAAGGTACTATCATTATTACCAGTAGTTGAAATATCATAAACCTTTCGATTTCAAATTATTGAAAGGGCAAAGGAGGTCCATGCAGAGATTTAAGAAGGAAAGAAGGGTTAGAGTAGCTAAAATAGGATGAATTATCAAGTATACTTTGGTGAATTGGAAAAATTAAAGTGTAGAATGTAGAAAGTGTACTGTTCACAGTGCTAATGATGGTAAACACTTATTGTAGTCCTTACTTATAAATCATGATCAGAGTTCCTCAATGAGTTCATCCATGTTTTAAGATCAATCCTGATCTAGAGCAGCTCTAAGGAAAAAAGAAGATTGGAATCATCTCTTGGGATTTGGACCCCAGGACCCCAAAAGGGGCCACTAATAGAAGGTGAATCAGCTTTGCAGTATAAATATGGTTGCCAGGCAACAAATATAAAAGGATTAAGGTGGAGCCCAGAAGATCCACATCTGCTTAGTTTGAAACTTCAAAGTCTTTCTTTCCTACAAAATAATACTCTTTCCATCTTTTCTTATCAATGATTGTTTCCTTGTATGTGATTTCCATGGCTTATGTCTTCTTCAATTCCATTTACTGACACATCACTTAACCTCACAAAGGCCTCTCCTCTCACCCACTAACTATCCCTCCCAAACACATACTCTGGCATTTTAATACTGCCTATCTTTTGTCTGCCAGAAAGAAAAGTTCTAACATTTGGAGAGTACCTCTACAGTGACCTTTTATGACTGAAGTAGTTCATCTTCCACCCTGGAAGGATTTCTTCCACAGAAGTAGTGCTGCTTGCTGTGTTGCACCACTGGCCATCTGACTTTTCTGTGAGGGAACTAGTTATTCAGACAAAAGCATTTTTCTTAACTCACCACTAGCCAGGAGTAACCATTTATTAAAACAATGACCTTTTTAAAGTATAGAATCAATCTCTGCCATATTCTTTTACCACTAACAAGCTCTGTAACCTTAGACAATTTAACCTCCCTAAACAGGATTTTGTCATCTGCAAATGATATACGTCCCTACCTCATAAAGTTATGGTGGGGATTCAATGAAATAATCCATGGAAAGCTCTTCGCACTGTCCTAGCACAAAGTAAAGGAAATCTTAACAACTGCTGCTGCTGCTGTTGCTGCTATAGTAGTATAGTAGGCCCTTGAGCAACAGGAGTTTGAACTATGCAGGTCCACCTAGACATGCTCCTGCTTTGTGCCTATTTTTAAATTAATGGCACATCTATTAATCCTAGCTTTCTAGTGTAGAAATCTCAGTATTATCTTTGGTTTGGACTTATGTAGCAATCCACATAAATTCAGCCAGCAAACCCAATTACTTCTGTGTCTGCAATGTCTCATTTCCAATATCTGATTCTGTTCTCCTCAAAAACCTCCAAAGCATCCGAATTACCCCTAGAGAATAGAATGAAAATTCTTTAGAATAAGATTAAAAGACTACCAGTACTTGGCAGTAATCTTTCTTTTGGACTTCAATCTCCACTATCTTTCTTCATGAATGCTTTGCTTTTTCTACTGCTAGACATTTCCTGATAACATCAAACACTTTCAAGTTTTTGAATCTTTGCTCATGATATTGCCTCAACCTGGAATATCCTTTCCTTCCTTCCATCTACTGGAAATCCTATCAATCTTTTAAGTTCAAATACCATTTTCTCTCTGTAGTCTTCTCTGATACTGGCTCACAGAATAAATCACTTTATCACATGGCATTTTGTGTTAAGACTTATTTAAGGAGTTTAGGTCATGCTTCCTTAAAATATTCTCCACCCAATTTCAGATTCATATTTAATTGCCCAACAATCATGTCACTGGGTTAACCCCTGAGTCCATCAAATTTAATGTCTCAAATTGAATATATCTTTCTTACCAGATTTGGTCTTCCTACTGAGCTCCCAGTTAGAGAGAAGACTGGGTGTCATCCTTGATTACTCCACCTTCTTCTCATCTCTTACTTAGTCTAATTGATTCTAGCTTCTAAGTATCTTTCAAATATATTCACATTCCTTTCCCCACTGTTAATACACTGGCTCAAACCATCACATTTTATTGTTCATTTTCTTCCTCTGATGAATTATTAATCAATTGATTAGAATTTCTAATAAAAAAATCAAGTCTCAATTTAGAAAAATAAACATAAGTTATATAATCCATATGTAGTCAGTTAACTGTTATGGTTTTTTTTTTCTCTTTAAACTTCCATAAGACAACTCACTAAAATTCTTTCGGGGTATTATTGAAAATTATCTCATGGTAAGCCAAACTAAAAATTAATTTAGTGGTTTAGTGGTCAGACATTTGTATACTTATTTGTAATAAAGCTGAGAAGACCTCATATTATTTTTCATTTTCTTCCTTAGTCCAATTTCTAATAAATGATTTAGAGAATTAAATGTTACTTTTATGTCTGTCAACTGTGACCAATTAAGAAAAAACAGGATGAATGTAGATATCTGAAAACAATTTTCCTATTAAAACTTCCCTTTCCATTTCTTTTTAAAGTATTTAAATTAGTAGTTGAAAGTACCAGATACGTATTAAGCTTCTTCTTGGACCAGAATTGAATGTGCTAATTTTATTAATCTGAACAATGGTGACTTTGCATTTTTAAAACTCAAGAAACAGCCATGGGTCACAAGGCTAATCACTTCAACTTCTCTTTTCCTCATCTCTGCCTACTTCGCTAGTTTTCATTATTCATATGAAGATCTCAGCAAACTATCAAACTAAAAATGTGACCTATCATATTCCTTCTCTTTGGGGGATAAAAATAACTTTTGAGGCCAGAACATTGGTGAAAAGAAAAAAATCAAATAGATCGATAACACTGAGTTTAAGAAGGAAATTTGTGTTAAGCAAGGAACAGAAGTAACATAAATAATATTGCCCATTAAAGATACTGTTCTAAACTTTCAAAAAATTTTAAAATAATCATGAAAATAATTTTATCTGATGTATAAATTATAAAATATAACTTGATTTTAATTACAATTGACTTTAATGATAACAAGTTGCCTTATTTCAAAAGTTTGTGTTTTTTGGTTTTGTTTTATGGAATTCCACAAGTGCTCTGGGAAAATCGTTTTAATTCATACATTGAAGGATGCTTGTAGGTATTAACTACGCCACCTGGCCATGTGACATGCTTATAATATGCCAGAGAATTTGCCAATAGCAGATGGGCAGCCTATTGGGAGTAAAAGGTTGAAATGAAAGCTCTAAGCTAAACCCAACTGATGAAAAGGGAACAGACCTTGGAAAAATGCCAGATGTAAAATGGAAAAACACTCCTCCATTGTATTCCTGGTGCCTGGCACCACAGTAGGCACTCAACACATGGTTCTGAATAAATGAATGAAAGAAGGCTGAATCAGCTTATGAAACATTAATTTGAAATTGGAAATATTAGTGATTTGATTCTCTATGATCTGAGGAGTCCTAAAAACTTTGTTGAGAGAAATCCTAATAATTTATTAAAAGAGGACATATTCTAATCTGGGGAAAATTTTAAGTGTTTTATTTTGTTTTGCTTTGCTTTTTTAAATCTCATGAAAAAATTTAGCAAAAGTTCCAAAGAGTATGATGTATATGGTATATGAATCAGTGATCTGTTAGTTGTAGTTCAATGCTAAAGCTCTACCTTAGAAATTTAAGAGCAAAGTCTAACCTATGCCAAGAACCTAGGCCCACTATGTTGCGGACTTTATAAGACACGATAAAGGATCATTGTCTAAAAGCAACTTCTCATAGAAAAATGGTTTATGAGTTTCATTTATACATTACAACTCCAATATGTAAGTTAAAAATGGGAATTTGGAGTCCAGCCCATTTTCTCTCTCCATGATACTGCACACAACGCAATGAGGAGTCCTAGAAATCTGAGAAATAAAGTTTAAAAACCATTGTATTAGGAGACTTTTCAGAGAAACCTAAAGCAAGAACTCCTTCGGGTGCGGAAATGATTAGGGTTGAATAGTATAATACTATAGTTACCATTCACTGACTGTCTATCTCAGTGCTTCATGGAGTTTATCTCATTGATGCTGAGTTTAAGTATCATAATACCTCTTTATAAGGAGAAGGCTGAGTCTCAGAGAGATTAGCTTGCTCAGGTCAATCAAATGCTGAAAACATCCTGTGCACTGCTGACTGTACCAAACCGCTTCGTGTATGTCTCACCAAAGGAAGTGACATCTGTTCCTGCATGCATTTTCTGGGGTATTCTTCTTTTGCTAAATGAAGTTTTGTGACCCTGAGGGACATAGGTACTTATTAGCATGTCATATCTCCCAGAAACTATCAGCATTTGGTGTGTAGATGGGGTGGGATACCTAAAAAGTTTACCATGATCACCTGACCTTTAGGAACCATAGCTCATTACTTCAACAAAACTCCATTGCAGAACCAGCTCATAGACACCCACACAACTAATTACAAAGCAGAGCTATTGTCTGGGGCTTGGCCCACCACACTTAACACTCCTCTCACTCTCCCACAAAATCCCAGGATGAACACAGATAGGATATCACATGATTAGTAAAGTTGATTATACATTTGTCAAAACCCCTAGAACTGAACAACACAAAGGGTGAACCCTAATACAAATGATGGCCTTAGGTAATAATAATGTATCAATATTGCTTCATCTACGGTAGCAAATGTATCACACTAACACAAGATGTTAATAATAGGGGAAACCGGGTTGTTGATGCATGTGGGGAATAGTTAGGAACTCTCTGTACTTTCTGCTCAATTTCTCTATAAATCTAAAATTGCTCTAAAAATTAGACTTTATTGGTTTTTTTAAGTTAGTTATTTCCTAATGCATTTGACTACCTAAAATTTGTATGGAACCACAAAAGACCCCGAATAGCCAAAGTAACATTGAAGAAGAAAACCAAAATGGGAGGCATCACCATCCCAGACTTTAGCCTCTACTACAAAGCTGTCATCATCAAGACAGTATGGTATTGGCACAAAAACAGACACATAGACCAATGGAATAGAATTGAGAACTCAGAGCTGGACCCAAAGGTATAAAGCCAACTAATCTTTGACAAAGCAGAAAAGAGTCTCCAATGGAAAAAAGACAGCCTCTTTAACAGATGGTGCTGGGAGAACTGGACAGCAACATGCAGAAGAATGAAACTAGATCATTTTCTCACACCATAGACAAAAATAAACTCAAAATGGATAAAGGACCTGAATGTGAGACATGAAAACATCAAAACCCTAGAAGAGAAAGCAGGAAACAACCTCCTTGACCTCCACCACAGCAATTTCTTACTTGACACATCCCCAAAGGCAAGGGAATCAAGAGCAAAAATGAACTACTGGGACTTCTTAATACATTTGAAATAAGAAAAGTTAAAGTGAAAAGAATCTGTATCTAGGGGCGCCTGGGTGGCTTAGTCGGTTAAGCGTCTGACTTCAGCTCAGGTCATGATCTCACAGTTCGTGGGTTCGAGCCCCACGTCGGGCTCTGTGCTGACAGCTCAGAGCCTGGAGCCTGCTTCAGATTTTTTTTCTCCCTCTCTCTTTGACCCTCCATTGCTCATGCTGCCTCTCTCTCTCAGAAATAAATAAAACATTAAAAAATATTTTTAAAAACCCAAATCTAGGATTTATTCAGCCTCCTATCTCCTTAACCCCCAAAACCTACGGTTTCTATCACATTCACAGCAAGTGGCCCACGGTTGGCTGCATTCAGTCAAAGGGTAGGGTTTAATGGAAGAGGGCTGTGAGAGAATTAGCAGGCTGGTGCCACATGGGTGGCCTGCCTCTGAGACCCGAATGAGTTGGTGTAGGTTCCTCAGCAGACCTCTTCAGGTAAATCCAAAAATCCACTTTAGGGATGCTGTATTCATCAGAATATTAGATTACCAGGATTAACTGCTCACCTCAAAGGTGCCTTTACAACTGCAGCAGAAAGAGCTACAATTCTTTCTAGAATACTAGTCCTTAATATAGAAACACCGCAGTACTTCCTTCCCATATTGACTCAAATGCCACCTTTTCAGTGCAGTATTCACCAACTACCTAGTCCAAAACTGCAAACTCTCCATTTCTACACTCTCTTTACCCCCACTTCTTGCCTTTTCTTTCTTTATTTCCCTCAGTGCACTCATTGCCATTCAGCATACTATACATTTTGCTTGACTTTATTGTTTTCTTACCTCACCGGCATAAGCACTAAGAGGGCAGAGATTTTGTTTTTACTGTTGTATCTCTAGCCTTAGAATGGAACCTGGCAGCAGTTAGTATGCCTCCCATACCTATCTGATGAATTGAATGAATGAATGAATGAATGTACACTCAGAAAAACAGAGTCTAATGGCAGCATGGACACTGGAATAGAAAGGTGTGCCAGGAGCCCAGGCCATGGGAACCTGAGTAGTGACAGCCCTGATGGAGGCAAGTGTCAGAAGGCATGAAAAGGGCTTACACACAGAATCATTAGAGCTTAAGGGCCCCTACTATACCTCCTCTGCTACTCAGCACTAGCTTTTGCAGTTTGTTTTTGACACATTGCACTGGGTCACTGTCTACTACCAGAGAGAAGAGAGCTGAAGATAGAACAGTGGTCAACGGGATTTGCTGATAGGATTGTAATCCCAGTGAAACTGAATGGAGGCTCTTGGATTGAAATGGAAGCTTTGGTTTTTCTTCCCTATAGTTAGCAAAATAAGGGTGACTAGGTGGCCCCTTAGGACAACAACCCAACAGAGAGCTTATGTGACACACTCTATAGAGGTTATCATTTCAAGGTTTTCTTTGCTGCCACACCAGAAATAGAAATTACTAGCCTAAACCACTTAAACACAGTAGGAAACTTAAAAATAAATGCACCCCAAAAGGGTAAGAACTCTACTTAGGGTTCCCACGGCAAATCATCCAAAATCAACAGTGTGGTTTAGCTAAATGTTATCAAAGCTCACTAGCCATACATTCCCATGACATGACTCAGCGACTCTCTATTTCCTGCCTACACTTCCTTTAGCTCTGGACCTCACTGTGAGTTTCTATTTTGTATGTAGCTATGCCAGATATTTCTAGTTGAGCTGTATAGACCATAAAAACTGTTCAGAGAATATACAACATGTGACAATAAAAACAGTGGTCACCTTGTTTCCCTGTTTAATCCACACTTGTAATTGTCCCAGCCATTTAAAGAACATTCAGAATTCTACTACATCAAGTTTTCTTTGATATCACTTAAAACTGTGGAACAAAGTACTTCTGTTTTACATTAGAGAATTGTTATGGAAATGCTAACAAATAATACGAGCTCCTCTATACACAGTACTATTTAGGAAGCCCTCAACAATAAATGATAAACATTTTTAAAGGCAGCATGACTTAATGATAAAAGATTGAAAATCTTCAGCACTGTCTTTATGTGGATCACTTACTTGCTTATTGTGTTGAGTAAAATAATTTAAAATATCCCATGCCTCAGATTTCCCATCTTCTAAATAGGACAGAAATATTTGCTGTGTATACATTACTTTTGAATAAAGCTAGCAGGAAGGAGGAGGAGGTTATGGTCTTCAACTATTTTATATTATTCTCAGTCTTCTACACTTCTATAATGGAGGATTTAAATCAATTTTCATCTTGGGCTCATTATATTTTACATTTAGTATATTTTATCATTTATTTCAGACAAGGATAAATGTCTTTGAAGCAAGTTTTAACATGAGAAATTAAGGGGCACCTGGGTGGCTTAGTCAGCTAAGCTTCTGACTTGGGCTCAGGTAATGATCTTGTGGTTCATGGGTTTGAGCCTCTTGTCTGGCTCTCTGCTGACAGCTCTGAGCCTGGAGCTTGCTTCAGAGTCTGTGTCTTCCTCTCTCTGTGCCCCTACCCAGCTTGTGCTCTGTCTCTCGAAAAATGAATTAATGTTAAAAATTTTTTTTAAAAAGGAAAATATTAAAATAGCCTGGTAAATATAATTCCATCCAAAATAGTGCTTATAATTACTAATATTATAATTGTCATAATAATAATTATTATTAAATTATTTAGAATCATTGGTCAGTTCCTAAAATATCTTCATGGTAGAAACTTCCTTATGGTCTCATTTTTAATCTGCAAATCTCTCCCTAACACATTATCTTACTCTATATGCAATTTCCTTTCTTCTTATACACATTATGAATATTATTATTCAAGTATTTATTCACATCAGACACTTGTGTCATATTAATTACTTTGTCTGAATTACCTGTATGTCCAGGTACATATAATAAGGTTTTAAATGTTAAGCAACCAAAGGGCTCCATGTTTCTTCACTCTGTACCATATGTAGGACAGTGGTACATATAGAAGACTGTTCTTAAATTTCATAATGCTGCTGCTGAAGATAATACAGTTTCTTTCTACATATTGACTGTTGTTTTTAAATGAAAAAGGTATGTGAACCATTTTGTCTCAATATCAAAAGGCACATTTTAAACTTTCTTATATCTCTGATTTTTTAAAACTCTATAGTTTCATTTCAGGATAAATTTTGGTTATGTGATAATCTACTCTGCCTTGTTACTATTATCCTATGAGTGTCGTTTTTCTCAATTAAGCAGATATATAAGAAACAGATGTTTTTTAAGAGCTGTTTGGGCTTATTTTCACACCAGACTTCCTTTGTGGTTATCCTTTTATGTCAAGAAAAATAGACCTTGGCTCTCCTTATTATAAGCTTTGAGAACTATAAAAAAAAAATTCTTAGCTTAATTAGAACAACCTCAAATGAGTCCCATCATATTCTGAACCTTTAAATTTCCAAAATTTTTAATCTAATTTCTGTCTTAGGAAAACTGATGTATGTTGCTGATGTTATGTGCTGGCCACCCAGACATAACCAAAAACATACAGTCTACTTCCTTTCCATGAAGACTAAATGTGCAATTTGTTCTATGAATAATGTCAGTCGTCTTGAAGGTTACACTCAGCCTGCATTTCATTTCCACTATCGGCCAACAGAATTACAGCTAGCATTGTGTCAATGAGTATCTCACCTTCAACCACAGTCTAGCTTGGATTTTCCTATCTATTACCTTGGGCAATCTCCATTTTGATAAAGAAGTTTTCCAAAATCATAAAAGCATGTAGTACTAAATCACAGCTCAACCAATGAGTCCCTCTTCTCACTTATTTTTACATTGATCTCTTTATTTATTTTGTCTCTTCTATATGAAAATCTTTCAAAGTTCATTTGATGGACAAATTAGCTGATTTATTTAATGTATCATCTGTTATCAAGACCATGATCAGTCTTTCCTTCTCTATTTAGAGCTAGCTACCATTCTGTCTCATCCACAATTAACAAGTATGCTAGACACTGCTGTGTCTTTTCATGGGCCCATTTCCCATGAGCCCCACTCACCATGGAGAGGATTGGGTTTGGTGAAGATGGAGTTAAATGTGTGATGGCTTCTTGGAATGTATAATCCTTGAAACTCTGAAATGATAAATGATTTGGAGGATACGTAGTTATTATGGTTCTAGTATGTTACTTTAGTATCATGGAAGTTAAAAAATACAGATATACAAGGCTCTATAATATGAAATAGAAAGTCTTTTAATCAGGTCCATCAATAGCAACGAATTTTTTAGTAGTATAATATAAGTCATTAAAATAGTGTATAATAAAAAACAGCTGTGGTATCAACAGACTGATTTCAGTAAAACCAACTAGAATGCCACCAATATTTCCATATATGTGAACTGAAGTTATAAAAGCATCTATTTCTTCACAAACAGAGAATAATAACACATTTACTCTCAAGCCTTAAGCCAACATAAAATGTTTACAAAGAGCAGCATAGCAACTGATATGCTTTAACTTAAGGAATTTGGAATTATCCTCTGCTAAGTTTGTACTCCAGAGTAAAGTGCTATCCCAAAGTCGATATAAAGGTTATGATAGAAATGATATGGAGGTAGTTAAAATAGATTAAAATTCAAATTTCGCTAATCACTTTACTGTAGGATTCTTAGAGCCCCTTTATTTCAGAGTAGTGTTGTATATAAAAAAATCCAACATTTTAAAATATTTGTATTTTTGCAATAGTCAAGAGATAAGGTAATAGGATCTCTACTATTATAATGAGAAAAAGATAAGATTGCCTTTATTATAAATAACCAATTAAGATTAAATGAGTCCTTTAATAGAAATGGAATCCAAACAATACACATAAAATAACAATCTCAAATAACTTCCTTACAAGAAGAAAGACAAATCATTCTTGTATTAAATAAAAGGGAGTGAAAATTACAGAGAAAGATCATGAGGAATCAAAAATAAAGACTTTCTATAGCATGACCCAAAAGTTATAATATAAAATGGTGAAGAAGACATTCATTGTGCCTCCTTCGTATTTTCATACACAAAGCTTCAGAAATACTAATTGAGAGAGGAACATTGAAATAGTCTTGAATTCTCCTTACTGCAACTCATCTATTTTGAGTACATTACAGTTCAAATCCTAGCAAATGAATCAACCTCAGAAATTGTTTAGTATAAAACACTTATTCTTATGAATGACAGAAGTAAGGCTGAGAAAAGTTAACTGATTTCAATGAGTAAACAAATTTTTAGAGTGAAAGGACAAGCATCCAGCCATCTTTTCAAACCAAATTATCAAGCCATTTTAATTTAAGTTATTTAACATTTAAATTTAATCATGCAATTTTTAAAAGAAAACAAAGCTAAGGATTAAAAAGCTATCTGAGAAGGGAACTAGGATGGACAATTTCTCATAGTTCTGATTAGTCACGTGTATGAAGATATTTTTTTATCCTGTCACTTAGCTATGTTCCTTCTTTTAAAAAAATTTTTAATGTGCATTTATCTTTGAGAGAGAGGGAGAGTAAGCATGAGAGGGGAAGGGGCAGAGAGACAGACAGACAGAATCTGAAGCAGGCTGCTGGCTCTGAGCTGTCAGCACAGAGCCCAATGCAGGGCCTGAACCCATGAACTGTGAGATCATGACCTGAGCTAACGTTGGATGCTTAACCAACTGAGCCATCCAGGCGCCCGTGTTGCTTTTTAGTTATTAGCTTTAACAGAACCTGAACAGATGATTTTAGAGACAATCAATGAAAAATTTTGCTTGTGGTTAAATAAATCCACTTTGGGTACTCTTTGGCTTATTATTTCTTTAGACACAATCAATTGAATGCTTGATGAAACTCTGTCTCAGACTGTGATAACTTTTTCTAACATTTTGTTTATATATTTAGTAGTAAAAGGACTCAAGAACTGCCAAGTATTATGAAAGTAGAACCCAGTATAGTCAGGAGTCTATCCTGAGTAGAGCACCACTCATGAAGTTAAGCAGTACAGTAAAGCGTTCTAACCATAATTCTAGTTTCTAATTACATGATATGGAGACATGGATTTTCTTTTTATCAAATTTGTATGATGAAGATGACAAACTTATTTAAAGGATTATCAAATAATGCTTCAATGTGAATGTTATAATTATAGGATGCTTGCTTGTTAGAAAAAAATTTATAGTGTTAAAAAAAAAACTTGAAAAAATAATGACAACTAATTATCAATTAGTTGGTAAATGGTATAGTTGGAATCCAAACTAAAGTTTCTCTATTCCTGAAAAACATTTCAGTATATAATTAAATAAATAAATAAAAATTTATACAGGATACTCATAAATGTTTTTTAAATGTCTCTATTTATTTTTGAGAGAGTCCAAGCAGGAGAGGGGTAGAGAGAGGAGGACAGAGGATCCAAATTGGGCTCTCCACGGACAGTGGAAAGCCCAATGTGGGGCTCAAATTCATGAACTACACTACCATAACCTGAGCCAAAGTCGGACACTTAACTGACTGAGCCATCTAGACACCCCTCACAAGTGTTTTTAAAGAAAGACAGTCATTTCACAAGAATGAAATATCATATACAGTAGGACAAAATTAAATATTATAAATCATAAAAGTTGTTTACGGTTTTGATAGATTTAAAAATATTATCAGAACATTAATATTATCCCTTAAATTTATTTTTAAGCAACAAAGCCTTTTAAATAAAAATAAGACCATTTTTTAATTTGTCTGGCAAACAAGTGTGTCAAGGGCCAATATCCTGACTTACCACTTCTATTAAACTGACTTTCCCCCCTAAACTCTCAAAAGACATTCAGAACACAGTATTTCAAAGCTAGTTTGACACGTACTGTTGCAATAACAAAAATGACAGATAAAAATCAATGGACATGCCAAAACATCAGCTTATGTTATGGGCCCTTTTATGATGGATTTCAATACAATGTCTTTATTTCAGTGCTTGCAAGAATAGCTGAAGCTCTCAAAGCATGGCCCGCAGGTCCCTGGGAGTCTCTGTCTGAGACCTTTCAGGACATTTGTGACATCAAAATTAATTTCTTTATAAGGCTAAGATATTATTTGCCTCTTTCAGTATGGTGCAAAACAACAGAAGTAAACCTATTCATGGTGCCTTAGTACAAGTGGCCCCAGAGTATACCTGCAATCATGGTACTCTTCAATGCCATGCACTAGTAGTGGAAAAACCAAGTATACATTTCACTTAAGAATGTCCTTGATGAAGCAGTAAAAACTGTTTTATTAAATCTCAACCCTGAATATACATGTTTAAATATTCTGTGTGACAACACGGGAAGTAAGCAGACAGCATTCTGTGATATTGGCTCAGCTAAGATGAGTTTGGAGGATTCACTTGTTCCAGGTTAGGGAGAGGGCAAAAGCTATTATTTGATAGTAAAGCATCAATTAAAAGGCTCCTAATGTATCTTAGAACATCAAATCACTCAAAACCACCCACCTGCTTTTTTATTTTTTTTTCTATTTTTAAAAATGTTTTATTTATTTCTGAGAGAGAGAGAGAAAAAGAGAGAGAGTACAAACAGGGGAGGGGCAGAGAGAGAGGGAGACACAGAATCTGAAGCAGGCTGCAGGCTCTGAGCTGTCAGCACAGGGTCCAACATGGGGCTCAAACTCATGAAACATGAGATCTTGACCTGAGCCGAAGTTGGACACTTAACCAACTGAGCCCCTCGGACACTCCAGAAAGCACTTTCACTGCATAGGAAAGTATGATGCTTGGCTTGAAGAAAAGCAGGTACGATTGAGTTGCAAACTGAAACAGAGGCTTTTCCCGTGAAGGACCATTTTTACTTGAATGAACAACTGACAGACTATACTTATTCAGACTTGGGTATCTGACAGACATCTCAAAAATTAACAAAGTGAGATTACTGCTTCAAGGAAAAGTGACAATATTTTTTGTCAATGATAAAACTCAAGCTTTTAAGAGAGAATCAGAAGTTTGGAAAACTTTTATCTATCACTATGAGCTTGACAGCTTTCGAAGACTACTGAGAATAGTGTGGCAAAAATGAATGTGATTTTTGGAAACTCTACAGTGAAATGTGTCAACATGTGGAAGATCTACATAAACCAACATTTTCCAAATAACCAAAGTGTGATGTTATAAAATCATGAATAAAAGATACATTCAAAGTCCAAATATGCCCAATTTCAATGTAACAGAATATGAAAAGCTCACTGATATGGTTTCTGATTCTCTGTGTTAAGAAACCACCACTTGCTGTGTTTTGGTGTAGTATAAAAGAAATCTATACACAATTATCTTAAAAGGCTATTAAAATACTCCTCCCTTTCCAACCACATAATTGTATGAGGCTAGATTTTTTTGATATACTTCCACCCAAACAACACAGCAATAACTTGAAGTAAAAGCAGATAATAAAAATTCAGTTGTCTTCTATTAAGTCAGTCATCAGAGATTTGCAAAAGTATATTTAAAAAGTGGCAAGTCAATCAACTTAAAATGAATTTAAAATTCTTCTCACTAAACATTTTTGTTTTAGAATATATAGTAATGTATCATTAAAATATTCTAATTATGTTAATAGGCTTATTATTTTTAACAATTTGTGCAAACTAACTTTAAATTTCTGTTCTAATTTCTAATACAGAATTTTTTTCATTTCTAATATAGTAAATATCAATAGTTGTAACCTACATAAACAAAAACTCTTTAGAGTCCTCAATAATTTTTAAGAAGAGCTACGGTGTCCTGAGGCCAAGATATTTACAAACCACTGTGCTTTAGAAATAATATGTTCAATAATTACTTATGTTGTGGTATATAACCAAAACTGAATTTTGTTCAGAATTTGCCTTACTTTCTTAAAGATGAGTTAAGTATTGCAGGAGATATAAGCTTTCTGATTTAGCATCTCTTTAGGAAAATCACCATCTGCTATTTTCAGTACAAGTGGCTGGTCCTGTTCCTGGATCAAGAGGACATCAACAACTTTACCTGTCAGAGTACTGCATCCGCCTGAGGAATGGGCAGGTGACTCAGACCAAAAAAATAAATCTCTGCATTTACAATTTTGGCTATGTTGCCAGCTCTAAGAATGATGCAAGTCCAGAACTGTGGGTGGCTATCTTTGCTAAAAAGTAGGGAAACTTATCAGAATGTAGCCAACACAGGAAGTAAAGACAGAAGGAAAAAATATGTCCTGATGATATTCAACTTCTATAACTAACATGCTTGAAGACAGATTCATCTCTGGCCTTTCTGGTTATGAAAGATAACCCCTTCCACTTCAGCTTTTATGAACTGGATTCCTATCACTTGCACCAAAATGAATCCTAATATAGAATCTATTGCCTGGAAATGGGCACTTGGGTGGCTCAGTCAGTTAAGCGCCTGACTCCTGATTTTGGCTCAGGTCATGATCTCATGGTTCATGAGTTTGAGTCCTGCATCAGGCTCCATACTGAAGCATGGAGCCTGCTTGGGATTCTCTCTCTCTCTTTCTCTCTCTGCCCCTCCCTCACTCACAAGCACACATTCTCTCTGTCTCTCTCTCACTCTCTCTCTCATGCTCTCTCAAAATAAATAAATAAAAACTTAAAAAAAAAAACAGATTTTAAAACGTGATATTGGCTCAGCTGAGATGAGGTGGAGGACTGACCCATTCCAGGTTAGAAAAAAGGCAAAAGCTATTATATGATAGCAAAGCATCAGTTAAAGGCTCCTAATGTACCTTAGAACTCAAATTACATAAATATCAAGGATAGAGTTTTGATTTGAAAAGTGTCACAATCTTGAAGTGTTGGCTACTTCTTTTAGCGTTCAGAGAAAAGGATAGCCTGTAGCCTAATCTGGTAGTTCTGAAAGCAGAGAGGAAAAGTGATTCAGTCCTTCTTAAGAGTCATCCTTTCTGCCTATGCCTGGCACTCTAAAATGGTCAATAGCAGATAACCATGTATCTTTTGTGATGGCAGATATATAAATTTCTGCCCTTTGATAAAGTTGAAAACACAATTGGAAAAGAGGCGGAGATCCTGGTGAGCCAGGGAGTGAGAGGATCATTTCCAAACACCACATTCCCAGACGAACAGAGAATAGTTACAACTCCTCTAGAAAAGCCATCTCCAAGACTCCTACCACTGGGAAGATCTGCAGGAGGTCAGCTCATGGTCTCCTAGTCGAGGCTCCACATGGCTTGAGGTAGGGGCAGAGCCTAAAGGCAGATCGCTCAGAGGAAGAAACAATGAGGGCTGGAACCAGAGTGGTGGGCCATGACTGTAGAGAGCCAATCCAGAAAACATGCAGGAAATAAACAGCATGATGGTTCTAGCAAGACATCCAATGGTATCACCAGAGAAACGTGAAGACTCACCAAACAGACCTGAGAATGTCCAACTTACAAGGAACTGTAATGTTTGTAGCTGTTAAAATGAAAGCCTCCCAAAGTGCATCTGCCTTGTAGCTATGCAGGACAATGGAAAGGGAGTCACTCCCAGAAAGCAGTGACAGGCCAGCCAGATTCTTGAACAAAGAACTCCCTCCACTGCTAGGTCAAGGAGTCCTTGCTTTCTTGTCTGGCCTGAGATGATAGCTATGAGACTGAGGTCACTATTTAGTGGTTGCCTTTCTTCTCTCCCGTTTGCCAGACGGAAGTTGTGTTCCAGCAAGTGTTTTCTCCTTGCCACTGTTAACTGGTAGTGTTAAATATAACATTTAGCCAGAGGTTGACCTGAACACGAGAAGCTAGTTTAGATACAACCAAAAAAATATCATAACTTAGAGATTCTAGAACTAAAGTTAAAAAGAGTAACTGGATGAGCCTAACAGCTACCTCCTTTTAGAGTAGAGGTAGGGGCAATTTTCTTTGCAGATGTATATTTGCATTATATTAGTCAGGCCCGTTTGGGGAATTTTACAGTGCCAAAGAAGGTATGTGTAGATGCTGGACAGCCAAGGAACACAAACGAGATGTGAGATGTAGTTAACCTGTGTTTTGTTCAGCTCCAAATCTCTTTGGGACACTTATCTCTTCCCCATTCTGAGTCCAATGGCTTGGGTGGGGCCAATCTCATCTCCTTGGTTCTAGGAGAGAGCAGGGTCCTAGGAGTCTGGCCAGTTAAGTGCTTCAGGCATAGGCGATTAGGTCCAGGGATGGTCACATGATCAAAAACAGGCCAATAAAGCTTCCCCTGGGACTTTGGTTGTAGCTATTGAAACTAGACTTTTTGTATTTTTTCATTAAGAATGCCAGCTGGGTACCGTGTAAACACAGAAATGTTGCTAGTCATTTTTGCTACATTGTGGGGAGAGCCTACGCAATAATGGAGCCAATAGCTAGTTTAGTAAAGCAGAGAGATGAGTAAAAGAGTCTTTTTGAACTCGGATCTAGCCCTACCTAAAGCTAGACAAACAGAGAAGTTCTGGCTTCCCAAATTATTTGAGTCAACAGATGCCTTTTTGCACCTTAGTGAGTTTGATTAAGTTTTTGTCATTTTCAAACGAAAGAATCCTAATGAACATAACCAAATAAAGTGATTTTTATTTCATTTTTAGTTTTTTAAAGAAAAGTCATTTTACGTTCATCTAAAACAATACTTTCTTTAAAAAAATGTATTTCTGGGGTCTATTTTTTTCCAAAAAATATTTTTTTTAACGTTTATGTATTTTTTTGAGACAGAGAGAGAGCACGAGCTGGGGAAGGGCAGAGAGAGAGGGAGACACAGAATCTGAAACAGGCTCCAGGCTCTGAGCTGTCAGCCCAGAGCCTGATGCGGGGCTCGAACCCACGGACCACGAGATCCTGACCCGAGCCGAAGCCATGCACTCAACCGACTGAGCCAATATGTATTTGCTTCTTTAACAAATATAGGACATCAGGAGAGAAGTCATTAAGGAATCTGTAGGGGGCAAATCACTGTAACCTGAGATAGCATTAGAAGGTAATTAAGGCCACAAAAATCTGTTCTAGAGGATAATCCCCCAGGACAGAGTGATGAGAGCCAACCATTTATTATTTATATCCTACTTACATTCTAAAAAATTTTGTGTCTCTTTGCCATTAAAGGCACTATGTAATAAAACCACTAAAGCAACTTAAAAATAAAAAGATCCAAATTATAAAGTGAAGGAGAAAGTTGAACTAAAAATCCTAGGTTGAGTCTCTCTGCTAGAATCAAGGATAAAATTTATCTCTGAGCTTCTGAAAAGGCAAAGCAAAATGGGCATTAAGAAGTTTTGTTGCATGGTTATCTTAATTAAAGGACTCAGTTCATCAGAGAGAGATTATCTAATTTCTTACACTAAAGTCAAGAAATAATTTATGACCTAGCTCTTTATACAGTAGCACTAAATAATATAATTGAGAGTCTTTAACAGAAGCTTCATAAGAGATGCAGAAATATCTTTTTTATGGCTATTATAGAAAAACTGACCCTTAATTAAAGCTCAGAGGCCCTTGTTAATTTATAAATCTGTGAAGGCAATTCTGGGGGGAAGATTAAAATAATGAAGTACACATGATCTGTCTTAGTTGTGCCTGATATATAAGCAGACTTTATAGAGTATTCTGTGTGAAAAGCAGATGAGAGTAGTATGTCCTTTAAGACCACTCCCCACAATTATCTGTTGATTCACAAAAGCTCATAATAAAAGTTATGAAGAAAACCACTGGAAACTAAAGACTAAGATCAATGAAGGAAAATAAGTAAAGCCAACTGCTGACTAAAAAGATATCTATGTGCACAAAGCCCCTATTAGGTGAACAAAGTTTTATCATGAAAATCAAAGTCTTACTTGCATTTCTTCCACGATGAGGAGTAATAAGAAGTATAAGAACATATAACAAAGAGCTTTAGGAATTGAGTCTTAGAGAAGAGACAGAGTCCCTAGAGCAAAGAAAGAGGTTTTTGGTTTGGTTTTGTTTTTTTAGTTGAATACTTTTTATCATTCTGCAACCCTAGCTTTAGTAAAGTTCATGTAACCTCAGTCTATATTTCTGCATGTCCTTTCTCTCCAGGTTTCCTACTTGTGGATTTACTTCAGTTATTTTCTTCTCATGATTTACTTTGACCATGTTGGTCAATTCATCACAAGACCTTACTGTATATGCTCTAAAACACAGATTGTAAGTTATACTTACAAATCCTCCTAATTTTTTTTTCTATCTTCCTCAGGTTTTTTTTCCCCCTTCATTTGTTTGTTTTCCCCATTCTACCATCCTTACTAATATCTACCTTTTCTGCCTGGAATATAGCATGTGTCTTGACTAGCCAGGGTCCTTTGAGCTATGTAGCTATCCTCATATTTCCACAGAGGCCAAGGAACTCTCACTCATGCCCCTAGAGAGATTAGGAGGGGAGGAACACTTGTCGTCCCCCCTTCCCTCCCTCATTCAGTCCTCCCCTCTGGAGGCTAGTAACCTATAGCCCAGGGCCCATTTTTGTACAACCTACATACATTTACATGTTTCACATGGTTGGGAAAAAATGAGAAGAATGTCTCATGACACATACATTTATATGAAATTTAACATTTCATGTCTACATTATGAGTTGAATTGTGTCTTGCCCAAATTCATATGTTTAACTCCTCATACTTCAAAATGTAACCTTAATCTGCAAAAGAGTCATTGCAGATGTAACTGGTCAATATACTCCAGTTATACTAGAGTGGGCCCCCTAATCCAATATTACGGGTGTCCTTACAAAAAGGGGAAAGTTGGACAGAGCTATGCTCACAGGGAGAATACCAGGTGAAGATAAAGGCAGAGATCAGGCTGACGTTTCTACAAACTACAGAATGCCAAGACTGCCAGCAAACCACCAGAAACTAGGAACGAGGCATGGAGCAGATTCTCCCTCACAGCCCTTGAAAGGAATCAACCCTGTTTTCACTTTGGGCACTGACTGCTGGCCTCCAGAACTGTGAAGCAATACACTTCTCTTGTTTAAGCCACCCATTCTGTGGTACTTCGTTACAGCAGTCATAGAAAACTAATACAATAGCCATCCTAACATATATATGTTTACATAGTGTTGCTCTAGCAACAACAGCAGAGTTGAGTGGTTGGAACAAAAATCATATGGCCTCAAAGACTAACATATTTACTTTCTGGTCCTTTATAGATACAGTTTGCTGATTCCTGATTTATGTGATTGTTAAGATAGAAGAAAGGGTCACTAGTCAAACCCAGTCTATGTTCCTTGTATCTCTCCTTCGAGAACTGTCTGCTGACCTTTCGTCAGCACCTCTCTTCTACAGAGAGATCTGGAAATGTCCGGCCAATCTGCCTGGCACTAGTAAGTTCTTTTCAGGATAAAAGTAAGGGGTAAATAGGAAGGCAGTTTGGGGTCCAAGGCACTGTTTACGATCTAGCTATATCATCAGTAAATATTTTATTTTGATCTCTTTTTGACACCTGTATGTATTTCTCAATTGGTCTGAATCTGGAGGAGAGTTATGGGATGCACTGGCCTCCACGAACCTTAACTTTTTCCTCCTCATAGCAAAAGAGTGTTGGAAATCTCATTTCCTTCTTGAAGTCTCTCCAAAGAGGAAGTGAGTGCTGATTTATTTTTTAACCTGACCATATCCTCTCTGGATATGCAATTCTCATGACTCATTCTTAAATTCTAGACCACATAAAACTGCTTACACTAATGCTCACACAGTTTAGATGGTTTTTATACATAAAAACATTATGTATTCCTATAAGTATCTGGATGTCCTTTTACAGAATAGATCGAATTACTATAATCTCCCTCACTTTATAAACTCCTGAGCATGTTTTTTTTTTTTGTTTTTTTTTTGTTTTTTTTTGTGGAACTTAAGGTCTGGTTTTTTAATGACCAGCACAATGTTGTGCTAACTAATGTGGTTTCCCACATTAATAAAGAAGACCTCCCTAATCCACCACCAGCAATATTATTGAGGTAGATTCATGAGGAAGAGAAGATGGAAAACAATGATGGTAATAGCTATGTAGTTTGAAACATATTTTAAGCACTAATAAAAATATCTAGAAATATACCTGAGAAAGAAAGCTCAGTCTCTAATTTGTCCCCCATAGCTTGTCATTTACTCAATTAACCCATTGATATATATGGAAATGCCAATTACAAACAAATTCTGACATCCTATGGAGGGAGAGGCATGAAAAATAATAATATAAAATGAACAGTTGGTAAAAGGCCTTGACACTCAGGCAGAAAAGTCTGGCTTTGAGTCAACAGATGTGCACAAAAGGTAACTGAGAAAATGGGGTTTTAGGCAAAATTGTTCCAGCAGCTGTGAATGTAGAGATCTCAGCTTGATAACCTGTGGACCTGTCTGTCAGGCTAGAGGAAAGGAAGGCAGGGAAGCCAGTGGAGTCTGTTGGCTAGAGAGATCTAAGGATTTTCAGGGAAATAGCTCACCCAAAGGCAGGCCAGCTGTGTTTAAATTCAGTGGGGCACTGCTGGAGGAACACAACTGGGAACAGCGTGGGACTTCTTACCTGGACTTTTTTCTGGCTCAGCCTCTGTGGACCTCTCAGGGAGAAATACAATAAAAAGGGAGGAAAAGGGCAGTTTCCATTAAGACTCTGTTGAGGGCAGTATTTAACAGCATTTGTAACAATGGAAGCTGGGGGTGGGGTCAGGGTGGGGCAAAGGGCACTTCCCCACTCAGGGGTGACCCTGAAGCCTGGAAGAGCCTGGAGCTAAACCAGACAAATGAGAGAGCATAACACTTGGGCAGCCTCAGTACCTTAGGAGGGTTTCAGAGCTGCTTCAGCAATAAATCACAGCATGGACTGCAAACTGGATCACAAAATAATAAAAATAGTGCCTCCAACCATGTCGCCAGCAAATCTAAGTCACAAACCATACGTGAACTGCCTCCTCACCCCAAGATTCCTAAGGGAAAAAAAGACCCTGAGACTCCTGGAGCTGGTTGGCAGGAATTGTAGAGTCAGAGTTATAATCAATGGAAGTTGAGCCTTAAAACCTACTTCAGGTTGCATGGCTTGGAAAACACAACTTACAAAGATGTGAAAGAGAAGGGAATATGGTAGAGAGGCAAACACTAGAGTGCTAGTCCTATTAAATATCTGTTGTCTGACCTTGGCCAAGGCATTCAGGTGTTCTGGGCTTCAAATCCTATATCAAAAAAATTGGAAGCTTTTAAATGTCCTGACAAGGTCATTGTGAAGCTCAAATGGGATCTTGTGTGAGAAAACCCTATATTTTAATAAAGTGTCATTATTTTTTTTAAGTTTATTTGTTTATTTGGAGAGAGAGAGACAGAGTGCATGAGCAGGGGAGGGGCAGAGTGAGAGGGAAGAGAGAGAGAGAATCCCATGAACTGAACTGTGAGATCATGACCTGAGCTGAAACTGAGTCAGATGCTCAACCAACTGAGCCACCCAGGTGCCCCTAAAGGGTCATTATTTTAATTTTAGGGAGTGTAGCAGAACGGCCTCTTTATAAAAGGTTGTGACTATACCAATCCCATTGTCACCTGATGTAAAAATGTTTCTGTGTCTTCCAAAGCGATTTTCCAAGTAACTTTTCTCAAATATACAACTGTCTCAGAAAAATCTAGAGCTCCTTCACATGACTGATTTTAGGAGCATCCATGTATGTCTGTCTACTCCAGGGGGACATAACTGGGAAAACGCAGCTATGGTTGGCACAGGAGAAATAAAGGATAGAAAAGCCTTTTGGACATAGAAAGTGGGACCATAAAAATCTTGGCCTTCCTTTAACATTTCTCAGATTATAGGAGAGTCGGTGTGTGATCTTATTGGTAGTGATGGTTCTATTGGGAAATCTTAGCTTTAAATTGCCTGCCAATCTCTATTTTGTGTGTCCAAGAAGAGCCATTTATCTTGTTTATGAAGCCACCAAAAGCCCACATTAAGGGAGAAAAAAACTAATTATTGAGCAGTACATGCCCTCATACTAAATATATAATGAGAGCAATGGTCTGAAGGCTCTAAAGATGGGTAATAAATGTTTTGATAAAACAAATCCAAGATTGCCCTCAACAGAAAGACAGCCCTCACCTCCACTAACTCTCTGATATACATTTGGGGGTGGGGGCACATATCTGACATTTCATGATGTCTGGGATGATAAAATTTCCCTGGCAGCTCATCTCCACAGAACAGCCTTTTCTTTAGCCAATAACAATAACCCACATTTGTATATGAGTTTCATAATTAACAAAGCACTTCATATAGATAAAAATTACTTAATTGCAGAAAGGAGATTTGGGGGCTCACTCAAACTCAGGGATGTAATTATGAATATTAGACTCAGGATGTCTCTTTGCCCTTTAGATTTATACATTCATGGAGTTTTTAGAGTCACTGTCTTTGGAATTCACCTTTTCTTCCAGTCTTGCTCTAGGGGCAGAGTTGTTTTTCTGACTTACCTTAAGAAAACCAAGACCATCTGTGAATGAACTCCAATTTCATTCTTTAATTCCAAATAGAAACGGATCCCCTTACAATTTCCTGAAGTCTCATTCAGTAAACTGTACCATAATCACATAAAACTGCCCTTCATCAGTCTATTTCTTGGGAATAACTGTCCAAATTTAGGCAAATCTCTTAATTTTCTTTCTTTCTCTCTTCATTTTCTTACAGCTTTCTCTGAGTTTCTATAAGATTATTTATTTACTTATAATAATTTACTTGTAAACAAATAAATAAATGGTTTTAGGTATCATCTTATCTATTCTCCTGGCTTATCACCCAGTGCTGCTCTAGGCCACATGTGGCTACTGGGCACCTGCAACACAGCTAGTCTGAATGGAGACATGCTTAAGTATATGATAACAACAGATTTTGAGACCTTAAAACTCCAAAAAGAAAGTCATACTTTATTGACAATTTTTGTGCAACATTTTACAACAGATACACTGTTTTCAATAAAATATATTATTAAAATTAATTAACTTTACCTGTTCCTTTCACTTTTTTTTAAGTGGTTGTTAGAAAATTTAAAATTACCTATGGGTCTTACTTACATTATACTATTATAGGCAGCACTGACCCAGAGCTTTGAACTTTGCATCCTAGGTCTTTATCTGAGCCCCACCCCCATCCCAATGTAAGCCCAATCTCCTGACCTATTTTCTCTTCTCATAGGCACTAACATCTCTATTGAGCTAAGGATGCTTTTTGATTACACCTATCTCAGTCAAAGAAGAGTTTCTCAGACTGCATGTGTTGGGGAATAGGTACAAGTTCACATTGCCACTCATAACAAGTATGCTGGCCCTTAAGTTATTCCATTAGAAAGAAAAAAATTGTTTTTCTTATTCTCGAAATAAGTCTGGAGACAAAACAAGTAAGCAGAACAAGAGCAAAATATTCACAGATATTCCTGCTGGTCTTGGAAAGCAAAACCAGCTTCCCAGAAAATTACATCCAGTAAGATAGTGCTACATGGGGTGAAACAAATTTAGTCCTGCTATTCAAGGAGTGCATAAAGGTTCCTCTGAGAGTGTGGAGTTAATAAAAATGGATGGTGAAACCGGTTGTATTTTTCTTGAAGGAAGTTCATAGGCAGTATCAATCCAGCCCGAGGGAGCAATGGGCTGAATATTTTCCAAGTGCTTGACATAAACAGCAAAAGTTATTCTCTCCGTTGTGGTTTGCCATTATTTTTACACTTCTGATATTTTTACGGACAAATCAATCCATGCACAGACGTGTTTACATCAAACCATTATTAATCCCTGATGTAGTCAAACTTGATCTACAATGACCAGAATTTACAAAGAACCTCCTACCCTGTCTCCATGCCCTCTCTACCTACTGCCCCCTCCTGGCCATGCTTTCTTCCTCTGGCCTCAAGGTCTGCCAGGAACAGGTTAAAAAACACATGAAGCTTTTAGAGAATCAGTAAAAAGCGACTTGGAAAACAGAAACCATTTAGGAGCTGATCTTCCCAGTTCTGCTACCCTATGTCCCATCCCCCCGCCTCTGAAATAGTTTCCTATACATTGCTTGATTTCACTGTGTTATACTACCAGAATTACCCAACCTCACCACAGATTTGGTTTAAATGAGAATCTTTTAAAAATGCAAATATTTCTGAGAGTGTTAAAGGGCTTTCAGTAATTTACACATTAGTGTGAATTTATTCAATCAAACTGCCTCTGTGCTCTCCATGATTAGCAGCCCGTTCACTGCTTGTCTTCCTCAGAAATAAGGACAGAAATCTAATTCCAAAACAAAGAATTACAAAGCTGCCTACATGTGGCTACTTCTTAAATATGCTAAGATATTAACATTTTAGCAACTAAAAAAGTCATGTCAAATCTTTCAAGACAGTTTATTTTGGTGTCGCAAATTCACTGTGCTCTTCCTTGTAGTGGAACTGCCTCTTGGCAGTAAAGTGATTTGAAAGTAGGAAGCTTTGTGGAAACTTCATTTCTACTTCATGGAGTTAAGAGGTGGAGTGGGACATCAGTTTATGGTCCTATGGTCTTAGCTGTGGGGAAGAACATTTAATTTTGGTTATAGGTCCTAGAGTAGGACAGGGAAGACAAATTATGTAAATCAGGGGGCACAGGCACAGTCCAGTAACTCACCCCTGCCACTCTCTCTCCAGGAACACTTGTGCAATTTCTAAAGAACATGCACTTCAGGACAGTGACAATTATGACCAGAAATTCAGCACTTCTCACTGTATATCTTGATAAAGACTTTACTGGGTATTCAAAGTCTTTAGGACCCTAAAGACTATGTCGTTTATGGACCAAACCCACTTACAGTACCTAATTGGATTGCATCTGTGAGTTGGGCCAACCCAGTATCCTGTCTTCACAGGTCATTTAATATGACAACACATGCCCAACTCAAAAAGCCACAGAAAACATAATTCTTGTTGGCTACAATGTTCTTAATTCCTGTCCAAAGCTCATAACACAGAAAATCTTTGCATCCTAGTGGAGAGGCCTTGAAAACTTAGGAAATCATTATTTCTCCAAACTTCTCATAGGAGATGATGTATTATCAACATTTCTAAGCCTTACATCCAGGCAACCCAACACAAAAACAGCAATCCTTACAAGGTTCGACCCAAAGTAGGCACTCAGTAAATATTTGCTGGCTGACTGCTTCAATTTGCTTTAAAATTCACTGTGAAATGTCCACCCTGTTTTACATGAAAATGTATTTCTTTAAGTACATAGATATCAAATCATTTTCAGTTACCATCTGGTACATAGATTTGGCACATGCACATGTGCTACACAGGTCTGTGGAGTACAGAATTTATTACAATAGTTGATGCTGTCATCCACTCAAGCCTTAGAGGAAATGTGTATAATCAATAAAGGCTATAAAATAAACCAAAATGAAAGCTTTGACTTTTTCAGATACCCCATGTTTAAAATACTTTTTATCAATTCAGAGAAAAAACATTCTTGGTTGGTAGCTGGGGTGATTTCATGGGCAAATACATCTATCTAGTCAGGGCTTCAAGAATTCAGTGGCCACATACAGCTTGTGACAGCATATTTTCAACCACACAACTGGGCTGAGCTCCTGAAACAGATGTCATTTTACACAGACATGGCTCTGTATGCATTAGCTCTGGTAAATACTCTCTAAATCTGCAGGCGACAAAAGGAAAGGCCTACACATTGTAGAATACTCAGGCATGACTTAATCATGGAACACAACAGAAAGAACAGTGCTTTATTCTCTAGGATATTACTTTAAAAAAATAATGTATAATCTCTATTTTACATGTGCTGGACCACAGTTTACATACAGATAATTCCTGGGAATTACGACCTCAGGCTTGTGGCCAAAGTAATTCTGCTTCCCTGACAGTTGCTGCTATGAGGATATATTTCACAAAGTCTCCTCACTCCTTTGACCATGCAAATATCCTCTGAGCTTCCCCACTGTGGATCCCAAGTGGGATTCCATGCAGTAGCTTATGCTGGAAATAACAGCAAGGAAGAAGTAACAAGAGGCAGGATACATACCCCCAGCATCACCACCCACGGCTTCTCCTCTTCCCTATTTCCCTAGCTACCTTTCTTCCAGCCAAGGTGCAGGATCATGGGCTCAATCCCTAGCCCTGTTCCATCTCAACTCTTAGCCTCCAAGGTATTTTCTAACTCTTCTTTATCTTCCAGGAAACTCACTGAACCTAGGTGGCCTTCGAAGTATAGATAAACCCGACTTGAGACCTACTACTGTGTCTTATCTCCCTCCAACACTCTTGGAAAAAATAAAAAGTACTGATAGGAGGATATTATGCGGAGCCCCTTTCCTCATTATCTTCTTCTTATAATTTCCAATAAAAACCCTTAGAAAAACTGTGGGGGGAAGAGACATCCTTGCTGAAACTACTCATTTTTCATTAGTCAAGGAATAAAAGAAATAATAGTTGAAAGCAAAGAAGGCATCAATGGAAACAGCAACATGCTGCCTATATTCTTGTGCTCTCAGGAAAAAAAAAAAAGAGAGAGAGAGAGAGAGAGAGAGAGAGATGTAACCAGGACTCTGGCCTAGATGGAAAAATTCTCAGAATTTCTCATAGATAGAAAGTCTTTGCCCCTTAGAACTTTTCAGTTCTTGACATCCTAGAACCCACTAACTTTTTGTGGTGTGAAAAAAGTGTATCCATCTTCCTTTCATTGTTAAAATCCTGCCACAACATTAGTCCAATTGTGTCTGAGTAGAAACTCCCACCACTACCCCTGAGAAGAAAGGAGACCCTATAAGCAAGAATAAGTGGAACAAACACACTATAGTGTGAAGCACTGTATGAGTGCCAACCATTTGTTGCTATACTAACCACTTAAGTTATTAAGGTAAGTGGCAGTCTGGACTTTAAGTTGCTTCAAGTCCAATGAAGAGCGAAAAACAAAAACATACATAGACAATACAAATGTAATAAATGCTAGAAGAACAGGGCCTTTCCTGTAGACTGAGTCTTGAGAACATGGTATAGTTAATTAGTGTGAAGAAAGCAGAAAGGGAATTACAGATTAAAGGAACATTTGATGCAAACACAAGGAGTATGAGATGGATCTCAAAGCAGTTTGACATGGATGGAACACTAGTGAAAGGTGGAGGAATTGAGAAGAGAGACTGCAGAAGTTGGCATGGCTAAACTGTGAGCAGCTTTGTATAATGTGCTCAGAAATTTGATTTTCTACCAAAGAAAATATGAAGACATTGAAGGATTTTCCAGAGAACAGAGACATGATGAGATTTAACTTTATAAAAGATCATTCTGTTTGCATTTCGGATAATGAATGAGGGGTATTTGACACCAAGCCCAAGTTAATAGGCTGCATTTCAGGTGAGAAGTATCTGGCTCAGAGCAGTGGCATTCAGGATCCAAAGGGGATGAATTAACACATCATTAGAAATGTAGACTAGACAGAACTTGGTGACAGGGATTGTGAGTTTAAGAGAGAAGAATGAAACTAGTGTGACTAGTAGGTTTCTGGCCCAAATGATCAGCTGACTGAAAGTGCCTTTCACTAACACAGGAGAAAACGGTGAAGTTCAAGACCTGATAGACTGAGTTTGAGGTGCATTAGACATGCCAAGAAAGCCAGGCAGGCATAAGAGCCTGACTTCAGGAGGAAGATGGGGATGCAGATACAGATTACAGAGAATAAATCCTATGGAGCTGGACAACCCACACCCCACTGATTTCTTCCCTGCCCAGAATATAACCTCCACATCACTGTCCTACCCCTTTTACCCACCCACGTGTCTGAGAAGTAAACATAAATCAAAAGATGCTCATGAGTCACTGCCTTCAGAAATGTGCCCAACTTGCTCTCCTAAGTTGAGAACAGAGACCCAGGATATCCCCAGCTTTCCAAATCATAGCTGTTTGGGCTTGGCTTTCTTGTAAACACTTTTCTTAGCCTTGGCAATCTAGCTGTCCAAAGTTATGGCTTGGTCCTGTGGACTTTTTATTGTTTCTGTCAATCTAGCCTGGACTAGCCCCTTAACCAAGCAGTAGCCTGTGCTAGCCCCAAAGATATTTTTATAAAAATTAGGGGAAAAAATCCTCTTTATTGACATTCACTATCTCAAGGACTCATAGTGTAGTATCAGAAGATACCCTTGTGCTAATTAGAAAGGGTGGGCCTTGTGCAGGGCATACCATCTATATGTACAGATCTGATCTGGCTTCGGATTGAGCTATCTGATTCTTTGGTAAGAATATGTATGCCCACCATAAGTCCTGAACTCTTTTGTGTCTTACTTACACTGCAGCTATCATCAGCAGCTTTACCCCTAGGCAAATGAGACCTGTGAAGAACAGACGTGAATAGTCCTACTAAGGTAGAAGCCCATATTCTCAACTTTGGTCTGCCTCGAAAAGTATACAGACATTTTGACAAGTAGTGAAGGGTTAAACCTTTATCCTCTACCCTCTGCATAGCATAGCCCTGTGGGAAACGTGCCTTGACTGGGAGACATCTTGCCCTCAGCATTTGGCAGCCAGGACCACATCCAGAAATGAGCATGTGGACCTCACGCATGTTCCACAGGGTAGTGAATTTTATACATCCAGTACTTTATGGTTGAAATTGGGTTGTGCAGGCTAGCCTGAGAAAATAAGAAAATGATAATATGCCAGAAGAATAAATGTACATTAGGCTGCCACAAATCTATGTGGAAGGATTTGTCTCCTATCTTTGAAGAAATTGGGCACTGGCAAACTTTCTCTCTTATGAAGTCTCTGACTTCATGACATATACAGAGGAAACAGAAGTAAGCTAGTTCTTTAGAAAGCATTCCCTAGGGGCGCCTGGGTGGCTTAGTTGGTTAAGCGTCCGACTTTCGCTTAGGTCATGATCTCACGGTTCGTGGGTTCGAGCCCCGCGTCGGGCTCTGTGCTGACTGCCAGCTCAGAGCCTGGAGCCTGTTTCAGAGTCTGTGACTCCCTCTCTCTCTGACCCTCCCCTACTCATGCTGTCTCTCTCCTAGAAATAAATAAAACATTTAAAAAAGAAATTAAAAAAAAAAAAGCATTCCCTAGAATAGGGAACAGGGAAGGAAACTTCTAGAATACACTGTCCATCTACCTAAAGATTCACAGATATAACAGCAAAGGCAGTTTATTCTACCAAGCTGGCCCCTGCTTGCATGCTTCAATTGTTAGTGAGTATCTTAGAAGGAATGCCCAATGGCATATACTGGTAGTGAAAATGGATTACAGAAAAAGATTTTCAGAGGATATAAAGACTCTTGTATTAACATCTGAGACTGTATACGCCTCCCCTCCCCACTCTGTGTCAGTAAGATTAACTGAGGACCCAGATTACCATCTTGCTCTGAATGGGCCAAAAAATAAAATACTCCCAAATTTCTTACCTAATAATTTATAAAGTTACCCTATCCTGAATAAGCTAATTTGGAAGTAAATTATCTGTCCCAGGATAATTAAGAGCTTACTGTAAAAACAAAGTAACAAGAATGAAAAAAAATTAGAAAATCAGCTAAAACAGGTCCCAAATGCCTCTTTAATAAATTACATTCCTTTAAGAGGCAATAGGCAATGGAATATAGCATCACACTAAAAGTAATGGCTTTCCCCTTTTTAACTTTCATTGTTAATCTTAAAAAAATCAATTGATTTGTAATAAGTATTTTCTTCTTGAGCTGGGGAAGTTTCTGAAAAGAAAGCCTGAGCCTGATATAAAAGTCTGCACTATCTCTCAGCCATTCTTCACCAAAAAAAAAAAAAAAAAAAAAAAAAAAAAAGAAACAAAGAAAATCTGGGTCATAGTAAATATAATTAAGTTGTAGTATATGTTTCTTTACCTTTCTTAGAAAATAAACCTTACTTTTTAGAGCAGTTGTCTTACATTCATTGGAAAACTGAGCAGAGGGTACAGAGACTTGCAAATGTCCCTGTCCCCATACAGGCACAGCCTTCTCCACTAGCAACAGCCCTGACCAGAGTGTTAGATTTGTTACAACTGATGAACCTACAGTGACACATCATTGTCACCTGAAATCTGTAGCTTGACCTATGGTTCACTCGTAGTATAAATTCTGTGGATTCTGACAAATGTATAATGACAGGTATCATACATAATAGTTTCACTGCCCTAAAATCCTCTGCTCTACCTATTCATCCCTCACTCCCCTCTAACCCCTGGCAATCACAGATTGTTTTACTGTATCCATAGTTTTGTCTGTTCCAGAAGGTCATATAGTTGGAATTATACAGTATGTAGCCTCGGCTTCTTTCACTAAGTGATAGCCATCTTTTTTTGTACAGGCATTATAAAACTTCCCCAAAGCCATATATGTTGGTATGGCAAAGAGAGAAAGAGTATGAAGGCTCACACTGGAGTACTAATTTTGACCCTTTGGGTAAGTCACCTACCTTCACTAGGTCTTGATTTTCTCATCTGTAAAGTCAGGATAACATTAATACTTATCCCACTAACTTTATGATTTATTGTTGTGAAGATCAGGGTTCTCTTCTAAAATAAATGCCAGTATTAACATCTATGTTGTAGAGCTATTGTATGAATCAAATAGGCAATGTGTGTGAAGAGCTTAGCACCATGCCTGGAACATATTACATATTTAATACTGGTAGCCAACCATGCTATTTTTATTATAATGCATGCTATATACTTTTCATTTGACCTTTTTAAAACTCTTCTCTGCTTTTTACCATCTTGCCTGTGGGGAGCAATTTCTAAATTGAGTTCCCCTCCCTCGGGATTTCCTGATGAGGTCAACCAGCAGGAGGTCCCAGAGGAGGTTAGAAGTTGGGAGGGAGGAGGGGCGCCTGAGTGGCTAGTCGGTTAAGCATCCGACTTTCACTTAGGTCATGATCTCACGATTCGTGGGTTCGAGCCCCGCGTGGGGCTCTGTGTTGACTGCCAGCTCAGAGCCTGGAGCCTGTTTCAGAGTCTGTGATTCCCTCTCTCTCTGACCCTCCCCTGCTCACGCTGTCTCTCTCTCTCTCCTAGAAATAAATAAAACACTAAAAAAAATAAAAAAATAAAAAAAAAGAAGTTGGGAGGGAGGAGACAGGTCTTTACTCCCTGCACCTCTCCTTTGTCAGGCCTTACTTTGCTTGTGAGTGCTGGACAACCATCTTAGAGTTGGCTTCCCTTAAGGCTGACCATCCCTGTATAAGCAATCTCTTAAATTATCCCTTGAGGGTAATTTAGAAAGTTTCTGCTGTTTCCTGTCAGAAAGACACATAATATTTGTCCTTCATATTTATTAGCAAAATCATTATTTTCTTTAACATTGTAAAGCAGCCAAGGCATCATAAAATCGAGAACCGTACGCAACTCTACAAAATCTTGCAAGTTATTGCTGACGTCCCTCTATATTCAACACTGGTCAGAATTTATGAAAATGTACTTTTAGATCCAATTTTAAAAGTGGAAAAAATTATAGAGATTTGGGGAAAAGTTATAAAAGTTGTAAAATATCTATGAGAAAGGCTGGTCAATTTTTCCTCATTAAAATATACCAAAAAATACAACAACAACAAAATCCCTGGGCATTATTTAGCTTTGTAGCATAAAGACAACTATTTAAAGTGTAGTTAATGTTTATGGCTGATGCTTCACAGATGCTTTCCCCAATCTGATACCTCATTTCTGGAGCCATGGTGGGATTTGGACCATCCCAATAGGGGAAGACTTTTATAATATTAGTTCAAGAAATTTTCAATTGCAGCAAGAATTTTCACTAATAATGAAGAAATTAATTACAGTATATATAACCCTTTACTATGGCTCTACAGATTGCAATGAACTAACCATTTTACTTTAATAAAATCACTGACTGCAGTTTTTTCCAATTTTATAAGTATTAACTATATAGATATATTTATTACAAATCATGTTATAATGAAAAACAGGTCAGCCTTAATGCTAAATTTAAAACAAAAAAGTAATAGAGAATGTGCGAATGTGGTGCTGACTTTACTGGATGAATGGGACATGACACTCCACCCAGAATATTCTGTAATAAAGCTACTTACTTTAGTTTTTGGTTGTGCTCCAGTTAACATCTGGTTTGGTGCACCATCAAGATTCTGGATGTTACCAGTTTTATTTCTACAAATTCCTTTCCTCTGACAATTTTTTCCTCTTACTCTTCAGGTTTATAGAATTCTGCTGAAAAAAAATTTAGGTAGGTTAGTTTTCACATACGAATAATTATTTTTAGGCAATAATTCATCTAAATTAGTCAATAAAAATTCATTTAAAAAATATATTTGAAAATTAACATAAACTGTGAGAATATTCCTAAATATTATGAATATTAATATTTTTTCTGAAGACATTTATGTTTAGTCTCAGTGAGATTAGCCTAGTTAAGCCTAAGAACTTCTGGTAAATGCAAATGTAAATTTATAAACTAAAATTACTTTTAATCTACCAAGGTAAAATATAGTACTATATTGGCATATTATAAACTTTCTAAAATGTAAAAACCAAAGGTGTTTTATTTTTTATTTTTTAAAATATTTATTTATTTATTTTAAGTGGGTGAGGGGCAGTGAGACGGGGCCAGAGGATCTGAAGCTGACTCTGCACTGACATGACAGACTGACAGCAGCCCGATATGGGGCTCAAATTCATAAACCATGAGATCATGTCCTAAGCCTAAGTGAGATGCTCAACTGACTGAGCCACCCAAGTGCCCTACCAAAAGTGTTTTAAAAATGGAAACAAGATGTGGCTCATACAGAGCCACGTTATTCCTTTAGGCTTTATGATCTCAGTTTATGCATTTTATAAAGTATGAAACAAATTATAGATTTATATTTCTGAGGTTCGCTACAAAACTAAAATTACTAAAAACATATTAGCATAAAGAGAATTCCAAACTTTTCAGATACAGTAAAAGCCCTTCTCTAAATACTGGGTAAACTCTCATTGAATTAGAGTAATTAAGCTTATCTTCATTATGTCTTCCAACTGCTTGGAAGTCTTCCACATCTCTTTTGGGCCAAGTTCCTTATTAAAATGTATCTAGAAGCCTCTGGTGCAAAGTTCTATCCTGGTCTGTTCCTTCTGGAAAAAGTATCAAATTCTGCAGAAGTATGAAGGTTAGAAATGTGAATTTTTCATTTAACAAATATTTTCCTCATCGAGCATCAGGTTGTTTAAGGGCGGGGTGGATAAAAGATCTAGAATAAACAAACTTTGTTGAATTATATATGAATGTAGCACTGCCAAATACTAACTATATAAACTTGGATTTAATATCCTCAAATCTTAATTTATTCACCTGTAAAATAATACTGACATTTATTGAACACTTCTTTGTGCCTGGCATATTTGACCAATGGTATGTGAGTATGTAGGAACCTGCCAAGTCTGAGTGGAATCATTAAATGTGCTGCTCAGAAATTATATTTCTCTGACCTTTGATGCTGGCAGCAACTCCCCTGTGGGGAAAAGAATTGACTATGATGATGAGAATGATAGGGATATGGAGATGATAATGGCAGCTAATATATGTCTGACATGCAGTGTTATGTGTTTTATATATTTACCTTTTTAAAACAATCTCCTGTTGTGTTCTTTACAATGAAAATTTACTAACTCAAAAATGTGTCCTAGAAGGGTTTGAAGGATATAGAAGAGTGTGTACACACTTCTGCCCATGAGAAAAGGCCATGCGGAAGCTAATAGGGCCACATCTTACTTCAAGTCCACAAAGTTTTAGAGGTATGAATTATTAAATTAAAAAAATAAAAAGCAACAAATAAGACTACAATGAACAGGCAGCCAGGGGAGTTGACAATTCAACGAGTTGGCTATTGGGTTGACCAATGAGTGCTGCACTCTTCTGATTACTACTAACGTCTATCTCTGCCCCTAGTGTAGACAATTTGACAGATGCCTAGAACAACACACACTGTGGGCTCATTTGTAAAGTGAGATGATGCTGGCATCTATTTCAATAGGCTGCAGTAAAAGCCTCTGAAGTGTTGTTGCTGTTGTTTTAACTCAGCAGGTGGGGACAGTCTTCTTTTCCCTCAGGAAGTTAGGGGTTATATCTTATTCAGGAAAAAGAAAATAACATTTACTGACACATTATTAAATACAAGATTCATGTATGATACTTTCACATATATTACTTCACTTTCTTCCTCTCACCAACTCTGTGAGCTGGGTCTTACTGTTCTGATTTTATAAAACAATTGCTAAAGAGAATAAGTTGCTTGACCAGGCTCACATGGCAAGTGAGAGCACTTAGCTCTATTGATTCTTCTCAGTGCTTTCTTTTACATCCCCATATTTCTCTTTGCCCAGCCCCGTCTCCACAAGGACCTCCTCTGTCTGAATCCCATCATAGCCCTTGTTCAGATGTTAACAGGCTTGGGCTCCTCTAAGCCCTGTACATGATGAATACCCACAGAGATTAGGAAATGAGGCTGGATCTGCAGGAAGGAATTGACCATAACAACCCAGCAGCTTTCTAGAGCTCCTGGGCAGAGGTAAGGCCATTTATAGCACTTAATGAATGTGTGCTAAGGCACTTTATATTTTTGACACTGTTATAAATAACATCCTTTTGTAAAATTACATTTTCTATGTTCTGTAATTGGTATACAGAAATTCAATGGATTTTTCTTAACTGATGTTGTATCCACAAGTACATGTAAGGTCTTTTATTCATTGTATATATTTGGGGGTGTTGTCTTTGTACTCTCACATTTGGGACCAATGACACTTTGTTTCCTTTCCATTCCATTGTAGTTTTCTTTCTTTCATTTTCCTTACTACTAATCTAGGACCTCTAATCAATGTTGATTAGAGGTGCTAAGAGAGGATATCTTGATCTTATTTCTGATTCTAAGAATGCTTCCAATGCTTCTCCATTTGAGTGTGATACTGACTGTATGGTTCTTGTTTTTGCTTTAATCAGGCAGTTCCATTCTTTTCATCAAAAATTTTTATAGTAAAGGATATTGGATTTTACTGAATGCATTTCCTCCATCTATTAAGATAATAAAATTTTTCTTCTTTAGTCTTCTAATTTATAAATCATATTCATCTTCAATCAAGTCAACCATGCATTCCTATATTATCAAAGTACCCTTCCAATCTTTAAAGATTATTTATCATAATGAATCTTAGAATTTGTCAAATTCCCATAGGTAACTTGACATATCAATGAACTATACTAAGATATTTACAATTATTATTTTTAAAGTTTATTCATTTTGAGAGAGAGCATGCATTCATATGTGAGTAGGGGAGGGACAGAGAGAGAGGGAGAGAGAGAATCCCAAGCAGGCTCAGAGCTGACAGCAGGGCTCAACTGCATGAACTGTGAGATTATGACCTGAGCTGAGATCAAGAGTTGGACACTTGACATTTGAGCCACCCAGGCGCCCCAAAATATTTATAATTATTAAACCATTCTTATATTCATGACATCAACTGTGATTGGTTGTGATAAGCAATTATTTTTAATCTTACTCAGTTTGGTTAGCTGCTATTTTCTTGAGTATTTTTTGTAACCATATTCATTTTCTGTTCTCTGTCAAGTTTTTGTATCAAGAAGATGTTAGTTTCATAAAATAAATATGGAATCTATGCATCTTTATAAGATTCAGAAATTTTATACTGCATGAGAATATCCATTCTTTGAAAATTTCAAAGAATTCACAGGGAAAACCATTTGGCCCTTAGTGGTAGGTAGTCTTTTTTTTTTTTGAGAATGTGTTTAATTTATCCCATTGGCTTTTGATCTATACTGGTATGTTACTCTTGAGTTCTGGTGATACATACTTTAACATAACATTGTCCATTATGAAGTCTTTCAAATTTATTAGCATACCTATGTGTACTCTTATATTTTTAAAATCATCTTATATTTGATATTATAGCCTTCTTGTTCCTAATTTTATTCATTTTATTTAATGGAAAGAGCCTAGGTTTAGGTTAGATAGACTCAACACTAAGGCTTATCAGTCAATTCATTAGTTAGGTCTCATCTTAATCACTACTGCCTCTGGGAATCCTTGTATCACTACTAGATGTTTCTATGGGTTTCTGTACTTCCTCTATCAAACATTTGTTTCTTAGTATTATTGTTTGTTTAATGGGCACCTTCAAAGTTAAACCGTCAGCTCTATGAGCATAAAGACAAGGTATGTCTAGTTTACCATCAAGCACCTAGCAATGTCTGAAACAGAGTAAACACACAGTAAATCTTTGAATGAACAAGTAATTGTTCCTGTGTTATACTCTGCCTGTATATTCCATAAGACCATATGTCTTAATTGACTTGTATAGCTACCAAACCAAAAGACCAGAAGAGTGATTTTTTTTTTTTAACAGAAGAGTGATTTAAAATGCCACACTGGAGCTAGGATGCAGGTTTCAAAGCTAGGCTCTGCCATGCACTAGCTGTTTGACTATAAACAAATCACTTCACTTCTCTGTACCTCAGTTGCCTCTGTAAAACTAGAAATAATAATGCTGGATGGACTATAGGGAGTTTATATATGCAAAATACTTTAAATACTGGTACACAGTATGTGATGAATTAATGATAGTTATTATTATATTAGTATATGACAAATAAATAAATGGATAAAAGAATAATGAACCTGTAAAAAATAGAGAAAATAATGATAATATTTGCTCTGCCTCTGGGTGTTCTGAGGATCAAGTGATGGGAATTTTAAATAATGAAATCCATTTGAAGTGTTTTAATAGAAGCATTACAAATGGGAACCCCTACTGGCCACACCAAAGAGAATTTTCTTCTTTAGAAAAAAACAACAAGGCCAGAGAAATATTTAATAAGGATTTGTTCCTATTTGGAGCAAAAAACTGGAATATTTTCCTTAAACTGGAATTTTTCTTTTATATTTTAGTCTCTATAATAATACCACTAGATTATTTTAAGTATATACTTTCAACAGTTTAATTTAATGTTTTTATTTTTATTTATTTATTTCTTTAATTTTTAGAGAGAGTATGAGTGGGGAGAGGGACAGAGGAGGAGAGAAGGAGAATCCCAAGCATGCTTCATGCTCAGTGCAGATCCTGACACAGAGTTCAATCTCATAATCCTAGGATCATGACCTGAGCTAAAATCAAGAGTCAGATGCTCAATTGGCTGAGCTACCCAGGTGTTCCTAATTTAATGTTTTTATAATTACTACCAAATACCTAAATAAAAAAATTTTTTTCAGACTTGACAACTCTTTTGGAAATAATTTCTGATTTTCCAAATATGTTTTTTCTCCAGATCTTTATTTATTATTTACTTTTTGCAGTTCATACATTATTCAAACAATGCCTCGTCATTTGTTTTTCTCCTGGACAAAGAAATTTTAAAATGCTATCCTTTTAGTCATCCTCAAAGGTTGCAATGTGTACATACTAGCCCTACAGTATGAGAATTCACTGATACAATAATCATCGAATATTCTCTCCTATATACAACTGAGTCATGACATGGAATTGCAAGAAACCAATAAAGAAATTATCTTTCTAATATGTGCCAAAATTTCATAGAAAGAGAGCTTAACAGGGGCACCTGGGTGGCTGAGTCGGTTAAGCGCCTGACTTCGCTCAGGTCATGATCTCACAGTTTGTGAGTTCAAGCCCGGTGTCGGGCTCTGTGCTGACAGCTCACAGCCTAGAGCCTGCTTCAAGTTCTGTGTTTCCTTCTCTCTCTCTGCCTCTCACCTGCTCACGCTCTGTCTCTCTCTCAAAAATAAATAAACATTAAAGAAATTTTAAAAAAAGAAAGAGAGCTTAAGAAAAAAATATTTGCAATTATGCAAAATACCAATAATTGAAGTGGTGTGAGTTGTTGATGTCCAGGCCTGGTGAGATAAAGAGCAAATTATTTTTCTAATTTTGCTCTTTTCAGAATAAAAGAAATAAAAAATGGAAACACAGAGAGATAAATAACCTTTTTCTTTTAAAAATTCTAGGACATTCTAAAATATAATAAACAATATTCTAATTTTTATATTTTATTTAAAAGTACAGCAACCATTCTTTAATTTCATCATTTGCAAAGAAGAATCTTACCAATTAACTAATTTGTAAATTGTACACTATTACATTTAAGTTTTTAGAGGACAGCACAACATTTATAAAGAAACATCTATGTTTTCAAACACTTAAAATACTGACTTACAGTTGCAACAATAGGCATAAATAATGTAATATCAGTTTTTGATCCCAAATATAAATGAAGTGAGCCAAAGTTTAAAGCTACACATAGATTCGAAGTCACCTTTGCCATTTATTTTTCAAGTGATAGATGTGTTCTGTATCTCAAAAAGAGAAGCTAGTGGAATTACCTTCAGGGAACATTAAAAACACAAAGAAGAAATGTAAGCACATGTGAAAATTTTCCTGAGTTGAACTAAAATAGTTTATATTGAATTCATTTTTGACAATATTTTTGATCCTTTCTTCCTATAACTGGGACTAATTTACTTATCCTGCTAAATTAGATGAAGAAAGACATACTTGATTCCAGATCCATTTCACAGAGACCTTTCAGGTTTTCCTATTCCTGTTGCTAGACACAAAATTCCTCTTCTCTATCACAAAAATGATAACTACTACTTATTTAATGCTTACACTGAGTATAGCAAAAGGAGGCTACTGACTAAATTCAGGTCATGCTTCCTCTCCTTACTCTTGTGTGACCTGAGCAAGTTACTTAAGTTCTCAATGTCTCTGCCATCTCATTAGATTAAAATGGGGATATTAAAATAGGACCTACTAATAGGATTTTATTCATTACTCCCCATTTTGTTTTTTAGCCCATAGTCTATCAAGATATTATTAAGGCTTCAGGAAGGCAGAACTCTGATTGTGCTATAACCTCTATGAGAGCTATGACTACACCCTTTCTGATGGATCAAGTACCACAAAATAGTCATTAGAGACCCAACATGTAAAGACTAAGAAAAGGTTAGTGCCATGCTGATTGAAGAACCTGGATGTCTCTTTCAAATTCCTCCATGGGCTCCATGGAAATGGATATAGGAGTGACAGAACAAAACATTAGATGTGAGAACACAGAAGATCCATGATGACATACAGTTTGACTTAGCATAGTGACATATAGGGCAAGCTTCATACGTTTTTTGGCTTTATGTGTCACTTGTACATAGTTGATTGCAGTATCTACATCCTTCCCCTTCCCCCAGTGGCTTCCTTAGGCAAAGTATCTTTGGAGCCACTCCATTCCTTTATTCATTCACTCATATGCCAAGCACTACCCAATAGCCAACTCGTTGAATTGTCAACTCCCCTGGCTGCCTGTTCGTTGTAGTCTTATTTGTTGCTTTTTATTTTTTTAATTTAATAATTCATACCTCTAAAACTTTGTGGACTTGAAGTAAGATGTGGCCCTATTAGCTTCCGCATGGCCTTTTCTCATGGGCAGAAGTGTGTACACACTCTTCTATATCCTTCAAACCCTTCTAGGACACATTTTTGAGTTAGTAAATTTTCATTGTAAAGAACACAACAGGAGATTGTTTTAAAAAGGTAAATATATAAAACACATAACACTGCATGTCAGACATATATTAGCTGCCATTATCATCTCCATATCCCTATCATTCTCATCATCATAGTCAATTCTTTTCCCCACAGGGGAGTTGCTGCAAGCATCAAAGGTCACTACCCAAGCCCTGGATATCCAAACAAAAATGAATGTATTTTCCTAAAGAGCTCTAGTCTAGGGAGACGGAGTCATGTAGACAGATAATATTACAAGGATTTAAGCCAAACTATGTATACAACGATGTGGGAACACAGACAAAACAGAAATATTTCTTTCTGGGAAAAAGGAAGAATTCATAGAGGAAATAACCTTTAAACTGAGTTCTGAAGGAAGAACAGTGCTGTTTCAGGGGAAGAGAATTAGAAAGACATGAAAGTACAGAAAGAATACAGCATGTTTAAAGAATATTGAGGAGTTTTATCTGACTCCTTCTGATGGGGCCTGGTAGATAATGGCAACAGATGTATGCAAGTGAAATGGGGGGTCTCCAGATAAGAAATTGGACTTTTTTCTGTAGGTAATAGGAACCCTGTGGGTCTTTTGTTGTTGTTGTATTATTGTACAACTGAGAAAGTTAAATAGTACAGAGAGATTATATAAATATCAAGGAGTTTAAATAGATATCAGTATCTCAACATTTCCTTTATGGGTTCAATTCTCCCTTCCCTCTTTTTCAAAACAGTGTTTTTATTGTAAAATAAAGTTACAGAAAAGCACACAAACAGATGCATGGCTTAATGAATTACTCAACTGTGAGGAAGCTTTTTACCAGCATCAGGGCAAGAAGTTAAACTTTGCCAGAACTCTTCCCCCTCCCCCAACAGAATCCCCCCAATATACTCCATACTCCTTTTTATTCCCCAAAGGAATTGTTATCCTGACTTTTACAGTAATTATTTCCTTGCATTTTTCATAGCTTTGTCAGTCAAATGTATATCCCTAGATGCTAAAGTTTAGTCCCCTTTATAATTTATTTTGATATCTCTGAACTCTCTTCATCTATAATTATTTCTATCAAATTTATCTGTTGAAAAACCCAAGTTTTTTGTACACTCTGTAGGTTTCCACAGTCTGAATTTTCAAATTGCATGCTCAGTAGTACATTTCAACTTGTTCCTATCTTCTGTTTCTCTGAAAACCAGAATGTGAATCAGATTTGGGTTCCGTCCCTTTAGTATGACTCTTGGTAGTGCTGAGTACTTCTATCAAGAAGTATATAACATCTGATTACCTTTCTATTTTATGCTATTAGTAACCATTAATGCTAACTAGCTATATTTATAAATTCATTGAGGGTAGCAACACAATTATATTTTAATTCCTTTTTTCATTTATGAGTTGGAATGTATTTATAGAGGGATGTTTTCCTCATTTACGATTTGGTTATCCAGTGTTACAGTTCATACAGGAAAGCAGGCTAAATGTTTGAGTCTTTCACTTTGTTGCATATTAGTTTTCAAGATAGTGAACTGGTTCCCTATCATCTTCCAAAAATGATCAGATCTTTTTTTTTTTTTTTAAAGTTTCATTGTGAACACATGAATTTAAATATATTTGATGACTTTCAATCCAGCAATTATTCCCGTGATTAAAGTTCACACTGTTCTACCTTTGGCCAACAGGAACCTCTTCAAGTTGGTTCCTGAGAACTTAGTAGTATTTGGTAGCTTCCTAGCCATGAAATGACAAGCTAGTCTAGGCTCATCTTGTATATTTCATCCTCTAAATCTAGAATTAGAAAATTTCTTCAAAAAGCTCTGATTTCAAGGCACCTGGGTGGCTCAGTCAGTTAGGTGTCCAACTCTTAATTTTGGCGTAGGTCATGATCTCACAGTTCTTGAGATCAGGCCCCGCATCATGCTCTGTAGTGACAGTGTGGAGCCTCCAGGGGATTCTCTCCCTTCCTCTCTCTCTACTCCTCCCCTGTTTGTGCTCTCTCTCTTTCTCTATCGAAAGAAAGAAAGAAAGAAAGAAAGAAAGAAAGAAAGAAAGAAAGAAAGAAAGCTCTGATTTCTTTTAATGAGAAACTGTATTCCAAGAACACATTCTACACAATAGGATAATTACTGCTATTGTGTTGACCATTCATTCCTGGTTGTTTTCAACAGGGAGAGAGAGAGGTACTTCCAGAGTTCATACTAAAAGTTACAATTCAAATTTAGGATTTATGAAATTTTTATTTAATCTCTAAGCTATTGTATTTGTTTATCCTTTCTTTTACACTGAGAATATTGGTTCCCAAGGACACAGGCTATGACAGAATTAAAACATCCCATAAGCACTCATTTGTTTTTAGCTCATATGACACACAGAATAGTCTCAAAATAACAATATTAATACTACCACCACATGAGTACTAAAAGCACTTAAAATTTTTCTTTTTTACATATGCTGTCCCCAATTCTCCCTCCCTTCCTACATTTTTAGCATTATATACTATACTCTGATTCTCTCACCCTTCATTTAGTCTTAGTCCTACTAAGAACTATATATTCAATGCTCACCAGTCCTTCTGTTGACGTCCCTCTGGTCATTAGGCTACCTGAAGCTCAATCTCTAAGAGATCTTTCAGAAAGAGCTGAAGATTCCCTGGATTCTTTCACTTGAAAGTCAGTTTCACTGGATACAAAATGTTTGGCTGGAGTCTTCTTCACTGAGCATCTAAAGGAAAGAAATGAGAGAAACTTATTGTCTTTGAACATAAAATATTGCTCTTGAAAAGTCTATTGCTTATCTAATTATAATATCCTATAAATTGTGTGTCCCCCCGCAACCAGATAGTCAAATAATATTTTCTTTTTCTCCTAAACCTAATGATTATGCTAGACTATCTTTGTGTTAGTCATTCTGGGTTGACATTCTTAGGTGTATGGTGAATTCTTTCAACATGTAACTTCAATCCTTTTTATTTCAAAAAGTTTTTTTGAATGACAGTTTTTAGCATTTCTTCTGATCCCTTCATTTAGTTTTCATCTTCTTTTGTGGTTTATTTTTAGTGTCTTTTAAGAAGTTCTATTTTGAAGTTATAAAAACATTCCAAAAGTTTTGAAGCTTTGACTTTTGCTCTTAAGCTCATAATACACCTGGAACTGAGTTTTGTGTATAGTGTGATGTGTGTACACAATTCTTGTAATGAAAACATAGGAGACAACACTTGGGTTATCAAAAAAGTTGTACATTTGAGCAATTGTTTCCTTGTATCTCATGGAATTATAAATTAGTCTGATTCATATCTGATGTCTAAGTCAGATAAGAAGAATGTAGGTATAGCAGTGCCCATGTTCACTTAGAGCAAAAGGGCAGAGAGGAAGAGCTATGTTATGAACTCACTGTACTTCTATGTACAGCTTTGTGTGGACCAAAGATGCATGCACCTTCCAGATGAAGAAACCAGCCAAAAAGCCTCTTAAAAAGGACTACTCTGCCCAAGAGGTATACTTAAGGGAGAGAATCACTTTTTTTAAGAACCCAAAAGAAAAAATCTGGGTGAAGTGAACTCATCAGATGCCCACAGCTAAGTGTTGGTTGAAGTCTTATGTGGCCAGTCAGGAAAAAGGCTGTTGGAGATTCCAGGCAGAGGAATTTAAGGAGTCTGCTTTAAAGAGTAAAGCCTCAAGCATGCCAATTCCAGATGGTTACACTACTGGTCACATAAACCTGGATCTTTCTCCTCAATCTTTTCAATGCTGTTCTGCCCTGGACGAAAGTTCTATACACTTAGGCCCTTAACAAAATGAAGGCTGTCATTATCAGTGTCTTTCTTTGCTATCACAATCTGAGATACCATTTCAATTTGATCACAAGGCATTTTCCATTGGATGAGTGCCTCCAATTATTCTCAAAGTTCCTAAAAAGGAAGAACATATTTTATATTTTATACATTGCTCATATTCATCAGAAAACTGGAAAGAGCTTTGTACTTAGAATTTTTCAATAATTAGCTACTGATCAATACATAAAGGTAAGTGGAGTCAAAACACCAAAATAGGAATGCTTTGGGGCAGGAAAGAAAAGCCAATCAGTAAGCCTGAAATCATACCTTTTGTTAAAAAAGCTTCTCACTTTTCTAGTCTCAGATTTCTCATCATCAATACAATGTCTCTCTATTTTACATCTTGGAATCTTCACCCCAGAACAAGTCTTTAAAATTATATTATTTGGGAGTATCAGAATATCTTCTTTGGAATGGTACTCAAGCTCAGTGATAACCAAATGACTTCACTGGATGATGTGCTGTTGTGTGTAAAGTTGCTTCTAAGCTATAAAACAGTGTTCTGAACAACACAAGGAGAATAGTTGAAGAAGACAGAGAAGGGTATGTTTTATTTGGATTTAAATGTAATTCCAAAGATAGACTTTTGAATCCAACATTTTAAAGAAGGTTCCTTGCTTTTTAATCATTTAATATTTGTTTTAAAGATGTTTGAAATCTGGGGTGTCTGGGTGGCTAAGTCAGTTAAATGTCTGACTCTTGATTTTGGCTCAAGTCATTTTGGACACTGCACTAAGCATGGAGCCTGCTTAAAATTCTCTCTTTCCCTCTGCCCTTCTGCCCCTCTCCCACACTCACACACTCTCTCAAATTAAAAAATAAAAAACTACAGATGTTTGAAATCATATGATTGATTTTTTTTTCATCCATGTTTTAGGCCTCAATTTTGGGATCATGTATGCTGTTATGTAGGCAGAAAAGAACATTTTCTTTTCTAATATATTTCTTTCATACATACAATCCACTGTTAAAACACTATTAATAATGGCTATAGAGGGGCGCATGGGTGGCTCAGTCAGTTAAGCGTCCGACTTCAGCTCAAGTCATAATCTCACAGTTCGTGGGTTCGGGTCCCGTGTCGGGCTCTGTGCTGACAGCTAGCTCAGAGCCTGGAGCCTGCTTCAGATTCTGTATCTCCCTCTCTGACCCTCCCCTTCTCATGCTCTCTTTCTCTCAGAAATAAATAAAGAAACATTAAAAAAAAATTTAAAAATGGCTATAGAACATTTCAATGGTCTTCAGATATATTTACCTTCTGAATCTAATCACTAAGTGCCTACTGTAAATACCATGACAGTAGGGATTGTGTCTGTTTTAATATTACTTTATGAAAACTTAATTTTCTTTTATTAATCTATAAATTGCAATAACCTACTATCCAAACTATTCATTACCAAATGGAACACTAACCCCAAAAACAGATAGTAGGGGAAATTAAAATGCTTTGTTTTCTTGATGAAAGAAGACATCATTCTTTTCTAATCTAATAACTTTTTCAAATTCTGGATAAAATACAAGAAGCAAAATGGGTTTCCATTATCAAATAAATCTGAATATGGCTAACTAAAAATGAAAACCAAAGCTAAAAATGCACTAACTGGAAATTTTAGTACCAAGTCATCATATGAATATTCATATTAATGATTTAAAAGCAGTTTAGCATAATTAAATATTTAATCATAATGATTATGATTTAAAGGCAGTTGAGAAAGAGTTACATGGCATTATATTTGAATTATAACAACTTAAAATTAATACACTTAAGTAAAATACATTTTGTATTTTAAGTTTTATGAAAGAAAACCAAAGGCAATCAATTAAGATTTAATTGATTTTTAGTAATTTAAAAATAAAACTTCAGGAAGCAGATAATTGGGAGAAAATGTAAATTTACTGTTTTAATTTAAAAAATAATTCAGTTACTTAAATTAAAGGGACAGGACAAAGGACTGCTCCAAAGGAAGGCAGGGCAGAGAGGTACTTCTTAGAATATATCAGTTGTTATGTACTAACATCAACTTTATTTAGAACATAGAAAGCTATATTCTTTCTCTTATTACAAAATCTGAAGTAAATATGTTCCAGTACTCAATGTGACTATTTGTGTTTTGGGGATAAAGGATATGCTGCACCCTTGTTTATGGCTTCTTCTTATATCTCTACAATAATCCCATTCAGAGTAGTAAAAGGCACATTTGTTTTACTGTTCCATCCAAGCACATTATAAAAAGCAAGATGACTGTCAGAAAATCTATACTTAAACTACTAGATTGTAACAGGAATGAGCAATCCCTTATAGAACACATAGAGGTCAGATTTAACACTCCAGCTTGACCTCATCATGATCTGGAATAAGAGCATTTGGTGATTTTTAAGACATTCATAGAGCAGGGTTATGGGAAAGCCACTCTAGACTTGACATTTAATTTTCTGTGTGTGCATGTAAATGAATTTAATATGTGACTGTTCCAAAAGAATTACAAATAATTCAAGTTTACCCAATTATAGAATAGACGCAATTAAATGTGAAACCCCATTAATACAGTTAAAGAACTGGGAACTCAAATATGGAAAAAAACGGTAAGGCAAGACAGAAATGGTGAATAAGAGTACTAAATTGTATTGCCATTACTTCTTTGCACATGTATTTTTAAAGCAAGAAAATTGGGAAATTTAATCAGTGGAACATAATTTGGGTAATTCTATACTCCATATTGTAAGAATTTCTTTTATCTGTTCCAAGCTACATTTATTTACAGATTGGTAGAATAAAAACAAACCACCAAATAATAAAAGAAATCAATATCAGAGAATAGAATATTTTATTTAGAATGATGTTTTCTTATGACAAGAGAATCTACTGGATCTGAGAATCTTATAAAGTTACTCAGTCCATATTTACTACATAACTATTATGCTCCCTTGATAGAGTAGAAGTTCAGTAGATAGACCTTAGAAATGGGTATGAGAGTTGACATGANAGGATAAACCCTTCAACAAATGCTGCTGGAATAACTGGATTCTCATTTTGAAAAATATGAATATCAACTAGTACTGTTATACCATACAGACGAATTAACCTTCCATAGGTAATAGGCCTAAATGCATAAACTGTGAATACTAACAAGATAATAGGATTTTATTTAAAACATTATGCTAATGAACTTTAATATTTGGATATTATTGAAAAATTCCTAGAAAAATACAACTCACAAAAACTTCTCTTCAAAATACATTATTAAGAAAATGAGAAAATGGGCCACAAACTGGTAGAAAAAGATTCACAACACACACTTTGGCAACAAACATGTGTAAGGGGAAGTGGAAAGGTATTACTCAGAGGCTACCACGCTGGTTATACGAGTAAGTTCTAGAGATTTACTATACAGCACAGTGCCAATAGTTAACAATAATGTATAATATACTTAAAAGATTTGCTAAGAGGGTAGATCTCATGTGAAGTGATTTTATCACAAGTAATAAATAAAAAGGGTGGGAGGAAACTTTGGCAGATGGTCGATATATTTACAATATACACTGTGGTGATAGATTTGTGGATGTATACTTCTCTCCAAACTCATCAAATTGTACACATTAAATATGTATGGCTTTTTGTATGTCAATCACACCTCAATAAAGAATATAGCATACATGATATATAAACATCTCTNGCCAGGCTCACTTTCCATTGTGTCATACAGTTTTCTAAGTGAAACTGCCTCACTCTAATGTTCTATTGGCTTGTTACTAATAAAATTCCCTTGGAAATTATCCATGTTAGAGCTGCTTTATATTAAATTTTATTCTAAGTTAAACTCTATCAAATTTTATTTTAGGTGACAAAACTATTTCAGAATTCATTAAATAGTAGCAAGAGAACAAAATCACAAAGTCTTTTACTTGAACCCTAACAGTAATGAGACTGTTTTGGAATAGTTCTGACCAAGGCTTTTAATAAAATGGACAAGCTATGTTTACATATCTCTGAGGCAAGTTGTTTCATAGCTTTTACATATTAGTATATTAGCGTAGTGCTCAGTATTTAATAGAGGATCAATCATGTGATGTAAAGAAATCTTAAAATATTATGGGGTTCTGAAATACTACTGCCATGTGGACAAATTATGGCTGACCAGTTCCTCCCTGAAATCTATAGAAATAATCTTATACATAATAATAGAACCTACCAGTATCAGACACTTAACAGTATCTTTTTTTTTAAACTCAATAATCACCCTGGAAAGTAAACATCTTGTTTTTCAAATTAGAGAAACTAAGGCTTAAAAAACTTTAATAACTTATCCAATTCCTCCCTGCAAGAAGTGGAGAATCTGGGACAAAGTCCTGCTCATTCTGTAGCACAGCTGTGAGCTATTGGACAAGATTTGATATAACTATTGCTTGAAGTGATAGTAAGAAATCAAATCCATTTTCTGTCTGGGGAGCATAAACTTCTTTATTGATACCTATAAAATCAAAGAGATGTATTTCTTCTTGCCTGACTGCAATATATGCTTGTATTGTAGGCATACTGAAGGCAACAGACTGAATTTACAGCTACAGCACAGTAGTATTTGGTTTGTGTGAAAACAGAACTACCTGGGCCTCCCACAGGAGGAGCAAAGGGCAGAAGACATAAGTAGGTGAACTCTGAAGAGTAGGGTATTTTCTAGGAACCCATCTGTGGTATAGGGGTATTATTTCCAGGAGGCCCTAGAGACACCTCCAAAAGTAAGACAGAAAGCCACTGGTGTGACTCCTGGATTGTTTCTGGTGTTTGAGGACAAGAAATGGTGACTAATAAAGAAAAATAATACTCTTTATTAGCATCACTGAGACTCCCATATATGAGAGACTTCCACTTCTGCCAATAATGGGCTTCTTTTCTTTACTCTTCTTCTTTTTTAAATCAGACCCATCCTCTTAACCGTGAATAACTAGAGAAGGTGGGTAAAAATACAAAAGGGATCTTTTCGATGGCTTCTTAGAGAGGACAAGACCCTGGGGAGAAGGTGTGGAGAAGTCTGCCCATATTCAAATGTTTTTGCCTTTTACCTATTAGCCAATTTAGAAGCTGTTCCTGAGGCTGGGAAGTCACTCTATAAGTGGTAGTTAAGAAGTAGAGAAGCCCAGGGGCGCCTGGGTGGCTTAGTCGGTTAAGCGTCCGACTTTCGCTTAGGTCATGATCTCGCGGTTCGTGGGTTCGCGCCCCGCGTCGNACCTATTAGCCAATTTAGAAGCTGTTCCCTGAGGCTGGGAAGTCACTCTACAAGTGGTAGTTAAGAAGTAGAGAAGCCGAGAATAGCTTTCAGGAGTCCCATACTTCTGAGAAAATAAAAATTGGAGTTCAATGAGGATCGGCCTTTAAAAATATCTCAGGCTTGGGGTGCCTGGGTGCCTCAGTTGGTTAAGCGTCCAACTTTGGCTTAGTTCATGAGTTTGAGCTCCACGTCAGGTTCTGTGCTGACAGCTCAGAGCCTGGAGCCTGCTTCGGATTCTTGTCTCTCTCTTTCTCTCAATCTCTCTCTGCCTCTCCCCTATTCATGATCTCTTTCTCTCTCTCTCTCAAATATAAATAAAAATTTAAAAAAAAAAAAGCCCTCAGGCTTTTGTTTGGGACATAGAAAAGGGCCATCCTAAGCGTAAGAAGGGATCTGAAATAGACCAGACCTAACAGACTGAAAACCATACAGATTTAAGGTCCTCTACCCTTTGCCTACCTTCTTTTTTTTTTAATCATACTTTTACTTTATTTATTTATTTTTTTACAAATAGTTTATGGTCAAATTGGTTTCCATATAATACCTAGTGCTCATCCCCACAAGTGCCCTCCTCCATGCCCATCTCCCCTCTCCCCCCCCCACATCCATCAGTCCTCAGTTTGTTTCTCAGCATTCAAGAGTCTCTCATGGTTTGCCTCTCTCCCTACCTTCTTAACAGAAACAAAAGTAAAATCCTTTATGGAAGTAAAAAACATTCCTTAGAGTCTAATTTTTTCATAAACAAAGACAGCATTTCATTAAGAATTTCTGGGCATATGAGGAAACAGGAAATAAGAAAAAGACAACAGAAACAACATCCATAGATGATGTAAATATTGGGAGTAATGAGGCAGAGACTTAAAGATTTCATCAAAAAAGTAGAATCTTTAAGAATCAAATAAAAATTCTAGGGGCTCCTGAGTGGCTCAGTTGGTTAAGTATCTGACTCTTGATTTCAGCTCAGGTCATGATCTCATGGTTCCTGGGTTTGAGAGGAGAGAGAGAATTCCAAAATAACAATAAAAAGCAGGCTTGGAATTCTCTCTCTCCCCTCTCTCTTGCTCAAAATAAATAAGTAAACATTAAAAAAAGAGAGAATCAAACAAAAATTCTATAACTATACTTAAAACTGAAAATCTAAATTTAAACAATATATTTATAATAAATACAAAACAAGAAATAGGAAAATTTTTAATAATGCAAGACTTGTATGCTGAAAATTACACAGAAAAATTAAAGACCAAGATAAATGGAAAGATATGCCATGACTGAGATTGGAAAACTGAATATTGTTAAGATGTCAATTCTCCCCAAACTGATCAACAGATTCAACAGATTCAAAAGAATCCCAATCAAAATCCCAGCAGGCTTTTTTAGAAACAGAAAAGCCAACTCTAAAATTTATATTAATACACAAAGGACTCAGAATGATCAAAGCAATTTTGAGAAAAAAAAAAGATGTTGAATAAGTAGGCATAGGATAGACAAACACTTATCAATGGAACTGAGTAGATATTCAGAAAATCAGACAAAGATGCCAAAGTAATTCAATGGGAGAAAGGATAAACCCTTCAACAAATGCTGCTGGANTTTTAATAATGCAAGACTTGTATGCTGAAAATTACACAGAAAAATTAAAGACCAAGATAAATGGAAAGATATGCCATGACTGAGATTGGAAAACTGAATATTGTTAAGATGTCAATTCTCCCCAAACTGATCAACAGATTCAACAGATTCAAAAGAATCCCAATCAAAATCCCAGCAGGCTTTTTTAGAAACAGAAAAGCCAACTCTAAAATTTATATTAATACACAAAGGACTCAGAATGATCAAAGCAATTTTGAGAAAAAAAAAAGATGTTGAATAAGTAGGCATAGGATAGACAAACACTTATCAATGGAACTGAGTAGATATTCAGAAAATCAGACAAAGATGCCAAAGTAATTCAATGGGAGAAAGGATAAACCCTTCAACAAATGCTGCTGGAATAACTGGATTCTCATTTTGAAAAATATGAATATCAACTAGTACTGTTATACCATACAGACGAATTAACCTTCCATAGGTAATAGGCCTAAATGCATAAACTGTGAATACTAACAAGATAATAGGATTTTATTTAAAACATTATGCTAATGAACTTTAATATTTGGATATTATTGAAAAATTCCTAGAAAAATACAACTCACAAAAACTTCTCTTCAAAATACATTATTAAGAAAATGAGAAAATGGGCCACAAACTGGTAGAAAAAGATTCACAACACACACTTTGGCAACAAACATGTGTAAGGGGAAGTGGAAAGGTATTACTCAGAGGCTACCACGCTGGTTATACGAGTAAGTTCTAGAGATTTACTATACAGCACAGTGCCAATAGTTAACAATAATGTATAATATACTTAAAAGATTTGCTAAGAGGGTAGATCTCATGTGAAGTGATTTTATCACAAGTAATAAATAAAAAGGGTGGGAGGAAACTTTGGCAGATGGTCGATATATTTACAATATACACTGTGGTGATAGATTTGTGGATGTATACTTCTCTCCAAACTCATCAAATTGTACACATTAAATATGTATGGCTTTTTGTATGTCAATCACACCTCAATAAAGAATATAGCATACATGATATATAAACATCTCTTACAACTCAATTATAGGAAATACTCCATTTTTAAAAGACATGTTNGACAGCATACATGATATATAAACATCTTACAACTCAATTATAGGAAATACTCCATTTTTAAAAGACATGTTTCAAACACACTCCACAAAAATTAACACCGATACTCACTCAAATGGCTAAAACTAAAGATTAACACTATCAGGCGTTAGCATTTGAGAGAAAGACCCATCATTCTCTTAAAGTAGATGGAAGATGTTTAAAGAGTACAGGTGCAGGTAGAGTAGATGCTACCAAGAAGATACAATTCTTATCTTAGACTCACAATTTTATTTTTTAATAAAGTATGAGTCAAAGTAATTGGTTGAGGAAGCAGTTGGTAACTTGAGAAAGGAGGAGAAAGAATGAAATATCTGGTTTCCAGAAGAAAGCAAGATAACTAGAGGAATGGAGCTGAAGGACTAGACAAAGTAGAGTCCATTTAGGTGTGAGATCAGTTAGTCCATCCAATTGTTGTGCTGCTGGGTGCAAGCACAGAAAACCGAAATGCATGAGTTCATACATGTGCCGGGTTTGTCTGGCAAGTAGCAGTGAGGGACAAGAGTTGAGGTATTTGCAGACAAGTGATTTAAATGTCACTAATTGTGAATATAAGTTGAATAAATGGATGCTTTTTTTTTTTAACTATGAAGAATTATGTTAGTGTAAATTACTAATGGTGACAAAATGAAGCACTCTTTCTACTACATGTTGTAAATCCAAAGCTGAAACATCTAATAATAATAATTTATTCCTTAGTCTACACAGGTTGCAGTCTAAAAATGTTTTTCCCTGTCTTCCTAATCAGCCTTTTTCCATATCCATCACATCTTTGTTCTGACTTTCTCTTCCACATGCTTTCTAATATCTTCCACTATGGTTTATTGGGGGTTTTTTTGTTTTGTTTGTTTTTTAATTTTCCTGGACGTCTTGGCTCCTACTTGTCCTATTTCTGGACAGTCTGGTGACAGTGCAATATTGCCCACTTTTTTTTTCTTGGCTTTTCATAAAAACCTATGTCATGGCACTCCTCAACCCAAAACAACTTTCTTTACATGTACTACCAAAACCAACCAAAAGGTTTTATCTAAAAGCAGTAGAGTGTCCTTATACAGCTACTAGAGATAATCTTTCTTGCATTCACCAGCCCACCTGTTTCTGTCCATAAATCCATTTAAGTCTCTATTCCTTTTGCTCTGGTTTTCCAAGTACTCCGTTTTTAGGTAGGCCACAAAATGGATCTCTGAACTATGAAGATAAAAGTTTACTAAAACAATAAATTTCTTGCCACTTTACAGCTACTTTTCCAATCTAAAAATAAAACAGGATGGACACAGGTTGTTTCCATGCTGCATCTAAAAACAGAACAAAACTAGTACAATCTTCACTAGTTACTACGGTCCGTCCATAAAAGTGGTCTGCGTCTACTTTGCAAAAATGAAAAAAACGGCAGAATTTTCCTCTGTAACGATTTGTACAAGCAGCCTTCCTTTGGTTAACGAAGTGTGATAAACACTGACTACACCACAAAGTGCACAATATAAAATGTTTACAGTGACAAAAACAAAAATAAAGTCAGATAAACTTAAATTCTTGGGAAGTTCTGTTTAAAAGCAAAAGCACGCTTCCTTAAGTAACTGTTTTGGGTTCCGCAGGAACGGTCTATTTGCGTTCCTTTCCTTGGGACCACCTCGTGATTGATGCCTAAAGAAACGGGGTGGGGCACGCCGGTTCGGAGATTTAGAGGAAAAGTCTGATTTAGAGGGAAAAGCTGGGTCCACACCAGCACTGGGACCGCGCCCAGCAAACACTTGGATTACTTTAGGGCCAAGAGGAAAATACAGCTCGAATCTTTACCTCATATACCATTAACTTTCCACAGAGACTTCCAGAACCTGACTCACCGCTAGAAACC
>NW_027527955.1:2186084-2254172 GCF_008692635.1 Crocuta crocuta
CCCCGGGCTTCCGCCCCGAGGCCCGACGGTCGCCGTTCGGTTCCGGTTCTAGCCCCGCCCTCACGCGGGAACTCTCCAGAAGTCTTAATATCCGGGACCAGAGGCTGGCGCCAGCGCGCGTTTCCGGCGAGAGACACGAAGAAAAGGATCCTGTGACGCGTCTTCCCGTCCCCTTAGCCACCCGGGCTCCGGCTCTCGGTGCGGCAGCGCCATCTGGTGCCGTGTCTCCCGCCGCCTGCGGAGGGGGCGCGCGCACCTTTCTCTCCGAACCTTCCAGAGAAATCGCGGCCCCGGCGTCTCTGTCGCCCGTCCCCCGGAAGGGAGGGACCCGAGTCTCCGCCCTCCAGAGTTCCCGCGCAGGAGGCACTTCGCAGGAGTTTGAGGCGGCCGCTGCTTGTAGGAGTAGCAGTGTTATTTGCAAGATGGAGAGCCAGCAGATTTCTTCCTCTAGTTTTAAGCCCAGAAAAAAACGTTTCTCTCTTTTTATGCTTCCACACGCCTTGTTTCCGAGCTTGTCCCAGTCATCCCCACTTAAATTTCCTAGTGTGTCGGGAACGGGGTCCTCCATGTCTCTCTTGGCAAGATGGCCCAGGTTTTGTGGCTTGGATTGGCCTCTGATGTAAAAGCTTTTGTTGCCCTTCACGTATGAAGGCAGTGTTGTAAAAGCATACAGTGTGTGTTTGGAGCCCATCCAGAAGAGTAGAATTTAGTGGATAATTTTTATTAAAAATAGGCTAGAGTCCCCCACGCCTACTCCTGAAACTAATGTCAACACTGTATGTTAACTAACTAGAATTTAAATAAAAACGTGAAATTCAAAACAGGGTAAGGAAATTTTGGAAACTTAGTTTCAGAAACACACAAGCTACATGTAGATTTGTTTGCATTGCATATTACTTTTTGATAACCGGAGGAAAAATAATTTCCCTAAAATCAGCAAAATCGTGGTAAAGTCTTCCCCGATAATGAATTCTTACTTGAAAACCTAAATTTTCTTAGAAGCTTTTAAGGCCTGGTGGTAGTAGGTAGCTAGTATGAGGTTGTTTTCAGCGTTTTACTGGAATGGTGTTTTAACTGAATATCAAACTATATAGTGAAAGTGAAATAAGTTTCCTTTAGAATTCGTATATTAGCGCCTACTAATTTGGCTGCTCCTCTGTTCAGTCCTTCTATTGCCATGGTTCTTAAACTTGAGCATGCATCAGAAGTCCCTGGAAGGCTTATTAAAACAGATTGGCCTTAACCTCTGAGTTTCTAACTGGGACCGACTAGGGCTAGAGCTGGATAATCATAGGTTTGGTAAATTCTCTGGTGGTATTTGAGACTAGGCCCACACCTGGAATAACTTTGAGTTCAAGACTGCTTTGTCTTTAATGTTGTTTGCTATTGCAGGAGAGAGTGATGATATTGGAACTGGAGAGATGTGTGGACCTTTGACCCCTTTGCTGGAAAGTAATAAATTAAGCCCTAGAACCAGGAAAGTTATATGTAAATGAATATTCCCCCAGTAAAGTGACCAATAACATATAAATGTTCAACGTACGATCATGTGATAGAGGGTGCTCTCGTACCAGGTATACTCAATATTTCAGTTATTTTGCATTAATTTCTGTCCTTCACATTAGCTGTTAAGAGCCAGTAAATCAGAAATTACTAAAATTAAGGACAAAATTGTTTCAACAACCATTCTAATTTTACCCGTTGGAAGATGCCAGGGTTTTTCACAGTCCTTTTGAATCTCTCCCAGTTCCCTTATTTCTCTGCATCCTTTACCAACCCCACTTCATCTCACCCACACCATGCCATTTACAAATGGGCACAATGCTTTCATTTGTAAAAATGGCCCTCTCCCTGGTAAAAATGGCTTTATCTAATCTTCTCTGCAGGTCTTTTCCTCTTAATTCCGTCAAATCCTGACTCTGCCACTGTGTTTATTGACCCTCACACAGGATAGTGCGCTACATACTGTTCTGTTCTTGCTCCTAAGTGAAATACAAATTGTTAAATAGGTTTGTTATGTTCATAGCTGAAATTATTCCTAAAATCAATAAAAAGTTTAGAATACTGTAGTGTGACTGCCTTTACTATAGAAATAACTGATATAACCTTGATTTGTAAATTAGTATATCTAAAGATCAACAAAGATAGTTAAAAGGTTGCTTTTGCAATAATTTAGTAAGGTTTTATGAATCAAAACCAATTTAATAACAAACATCGCTGAAATGATTAAAGGAATGAATTTATTGTAAACTTTGAGGAATGAATACTGTCTAAAATGTAATTTATCACAAACTACCCCAGATCAGTGAGATTGTTCTTTATATGTTTTTATAAAATCAGATATTAATCACACATGTTTTCTTTCTGTGTATTTTAGGCCCATCTCCTAGATTGTTTATTTTGAGGACTGTGTCAGACATTGGGTTCCCTAAATCAGTTTTGTTCTTTTTTATTTTTTTTAAGTTTTTAACGTTTATTTTTGAGAGACAGAGCACAAGCGAGGGAGGAGCAGAGAGAGAGGGAGACAGAATCTGAAGCAGGCTCCAGGCTCCTAGCTGTCAGTACAGAGCCTGAATGGGGCTGGAGCCCACAAACCCTAAGATCATGACCTGAGTTAAAGTCAGAAGCTTAACCAACTGAGTCACACAGGTGCCCCCAAATCAGTCTTGTTCTAATAGAGCAAATTCATGGGCTTTGGGAGCCCTCCACATAGAAAAAGGCAAGTCTCATTTTTGATACTTACATATGAATGAGCCCAATTTCATACATTCATCTTTACTGACAGCTAAGTGCTTCTTAGTTGTAACCTGCTGAATGAGTTATTAAGGCTTACTAAATTTGGTATTCATAGACTAAGATTATTGCATTACCACAAATAACTGAGGATTCTAATTCAGCACGCCACTCAGTTGTGTGGTGCCCCCAACTCCTGGCAACTTTACAAACTCTTACTTTACAGGCACACGTGCAGGTGGTTGGAATTTCCATAATGCTCAGGAAGGTTGCTTTCTTCCCAGTGTTTCATGCGTGCTATATTGAGATGTGTTAACTGTTCTTAATTATTGCTATTCCACTAACTACCTTTTTAGAATTATGTGAGGTTTTATATGTGTGAATTGTACTTTTGTAATTGTCAGTGTTATCATTTGGCTATTGTCTCCCTCTCAATTTTTTAAAAATCATTATTTGTTCATTGGACTCCAGTCCTTTTCCCTTTTAGCATGAATGAACCTCCATCAGAAAAAGGAAGGAAAAAAAAAGGTTGAGAACACCTGTCCTGAAACAATGTTCTTGCCCTAATAGTCCTAGTACTTTGTATTTGAGTCATTAATGATTAACCATTTAAACCAAGAAAGGAAAGGCACATGTTCTGTGGTTCATTTTAAAAGAAGCTGGTTATGAATTCACTCATGATGAAAAGGTGTGATCTAAAACCCAACTATTCATTCGAAATGCTACCTGTTGTATTTGCAGATCATTACAACCCTACTTTGTTGACTAAATGTAATTAGTAATTTATGACATTTATTTATCATGGCTATTAACATCACCATTTATCTTGGCTAATTTTCTCATTAAGCATCATGTGAGATGATGTAGTTTACTTTCAGTCAAGGGTTGGTGGAGTTGACATAGTAATTACATTAAGACTCCAGTGTCAGATTTGCTTTCAAAAATATTTCCTATTAATTACCTTCAGGTTCTATTTTCTGTATTTTTACCTTTCCTCCTACTTTTTAAAAACATAGAGCCACCTGGGTGCTTCAGTAGGTTAATTGTCCCACTCTTGATTTTGGCTCAGATCATGATCTCACAGTTCCTGAGGTTGAGCCCCGCGCACCTGGCTCTGCGCTGTCAGCTGGGGATTCTCTTCCTTCCTCTCTGCCCTTCCCCTGCTCGTGCTCTCTCTCTCAAAATAAATAAACTTTAAAAACTTTCTTTAAAAAACCCATAATGCATAAATGGATGTATAATGAACATCTGTGGAAAAAAGCATTTCTCCAAGGAGAAATTTTGAAATAAGTTGATTCAACTCTTGCAGTGTCTTGACGTTCTTAGATATCTTTTCATAAATATTTTTGCTACAAACAATAGCCTTATTAATACTTTGGATTTTAGCCTAATGGTACTGATATTCACATTTTTACTTCATATTAAGACCAGTTTTTTTAATTCTTTGTACACTGAAAATATATAATACTTAGTCACTAGTAGTTGAATCTCTGAAACCTTAATACTGCCTTTTTATGGTGTTTGAGTTGCAGTTCTTAGGCTTTCTAATCTTTTGGCTTGGTGTATTTTAAATCTCATTCAAACTGTCTATCATTTCTGTTAAGTTATTCTTTGGAAATAAAATTGAATTAATTGTTCTGCTGTACTCATTGTAAAGGCTGTTCTCCCTGACGGTGAGCTACATTTGTTATTGCTCTGTTAACATAATGACAGGTTTTGTTTGCAATCAATTTAAATAGAATACTAATATATTGGACATGTTTTGATGATAATTTGATATAAGGCTAAATTAAAATATTAACTCTTTTAAAGTGCTAAGTCCTGATGTGGATCATACATTTGTTATAATAGCACATTTAAATCCCTTGACATTTGATTTGGATAAAATACTTTAATACCTAAGTTTATGATACTAATTTGAGCAATGCCAATTATTGTAATACTTTGAAAAAGCAAAAAATTAAAAGGTATTTTTATATGGCTTTTAAATATCACCACAAAAACAGCCATTTTCCAGTAGGTCTTTTTCAACTGCTATGGTAAACTTTTATTATTAATATTTCAGCCATGTATTGATAGAATTAGTCATTTACACTACTGGATTAACTGTATATAGGTCTTCTTCAGTAGCTTTGATGCTTTAGTTATATATAGTCATTGTATCCACTCTACTATCTTAAACGTGTTTCCATACCACTTTAAAACAATTCTAGTACTTGACAAAAATAATTATAAATATTGAATATTTATGATAATGCCATAAATAAAGTATGCCTAAAAATACTGTATATAAAATAATTATATTTTTGTTTGAAGTAAAATATACATGCATCAAATAAATTCCAGGTAGAACAAAGTAATATATATAAAGAAAACAAAACTAAAAATCAGAAGAAAATGAAGATGAGTAATCTCTAGAAAGGAAAGGATCTTTCTTAATCACAAAAGTGATCAAGAACTAAAGAAAAGACAACTGATAATTCTTGCTACATAAAAATGTTAGTCTGTGTGTTAAAATTTATAAAATAAATTAGAAAAAAAAAGTCCTTTGTCACACCATTTAAAAATTTTTAACATATTGGTTATTATTTTTCTTTTCCTAGTACTAGTACTTTCTGATTTCTCTATAATGAAATGACTTTGTAAGTTATAAAAAATTGTAAATTGCTTAAATCTGCCCACTAAAAAGTCCCTTGGAGTATAATGAAATAAAATGCAGTGGTTTACTACTTATAAGAGATGCATGTAAAAAATTATTCAGAAAATTTACCAATGAAGCAGTGAGCATATTTAAATTCTATTAAAGAATGCATCAGTATTAATATTAATGTCATATTAAGTAGAATATGTGGCAGAAAGCAATGCATATGATAATTTTAAAATAATACAGGGGCACCTGGGTAACTCAGTCAGTTGAGCTTTCCAACTTTGGCTCAGGTCATGATATGACGGTTCCTGAGTTCAAGCCCTGCATAGTGCTTGCTGCTGCTGTCAGCTCAGAGCCTCTCTCAGATCCTCTGTTCCTCTCTCTCCACCCCTCCCCCACTCACACTCTCAAAATAAAACAAACATTTAAAAAAAAAAAAATAAGTGCAGATGTTTAAAAAAATAAAATGAGTTAAAGCCAGGAGAAGTGAGACTTTTGGAAGTAGAAAATAGAATTGAGAAAAAGTGGACACAGCAGGCTCCAGAAAAACTGATAAATGAATTTGGAAACAGAACCATCGGTTGAGGAAAATCCAAATATACAAGGCCCACCACTACTTAAAAGTGGAACACTAATAGAAAAAGCTTAATGACACAACATACCAGTTTCATGAAAAGGATTAAAGGTAATTTCTGTTGGGTGGACATAGGAAAATGTGATGCCCAAATCACACAGTAATGGCTCAGTTGAGTGATTTGCTTGTAGGTAAGGTTTTGGAAAATCAGGTCGTTCAGACAATAGCAGAGATAGTTAACCAACTAAACTATAAACTAATTTAGAGAATTCATCAGTTTGCCATCTTAATATACATCTAATACAACTATTATAATTATTATACAACTATTCTGAATTACACAAAAAACAAATGATGACACTTAGAACTTTTAAAACATATTTAAGATGGTAGAATATCTATAGTGAGGGCAGCATACTTAATTGATCCCATACTCAGTCACCAAGATACCTCAATAAATTCTCTAAAGCAGAAGCAAGTAATTAACATCCCCATAAAATGAAATAAAGCAGGCCAATGTTCTTATAGTGTGGACCCCAGTGAGATTTAACATCATCTGGAAACTTGTTAAAAATACAAATTCTAGATCCGTGCCTCAAACCTACTGAATTAGAAACTCTGAGAGTAGCATCTTATGTTTTAAAATTTAAAAATCAGTGTTTTAACAAGTTCTCAAAGTGAACCCTGATGGATGCTAAAGTCTGAGAACCACCAAACTAGACAAAGTAATGAAAATTTAAACAAAAATCCTAGATTGTTGAAATTAAGAAATAATCCTAATTCCAAAAAGGAAACAAAGATAATGCAAAAACAGAGTCCTGTTTTTGTGCCTGGTACTACATATAGTTAGTACTGAATAAAATATCTGCTATCATTATGCTAATGGTCTGTTATTATGAAGGAAAGATAACATACATTTATTGAAAGTCTGTTATATTAGCAATTCTATTGGGCACATTAAAGATATAAATGTAATATCGTATTTGTCTTTCATATTCACTCAGTAAGTTAGAAGCTGTCATACCCATTTTAGAGATGGGAAAAGTGAAGGCCAGAAGGGTTGAGCTCGCTGGCTAGATGTGACTAAGAAAAAAACAATGGGGGCAGCTGGGCAGCTCAGCTGATGATGATCTCATCATTCGTGAGTTGGAAACCTGCATCAAGGTCTGTGCTGGCAGTGCAGAGCCTGCTTTGGATTCTCTTTCTCTCCCTCTCTGCCTATCTCTCTCTCTCTCTCTGTCTCTCTTGCACCCCTCTCTCTCTAAAAAAAGGGGAAAAAAAGAAATAAACAGGAAAGATCTGTGGTTGCAAATTCCCCAGAAAGAAAGTTAAATAATTTGCCAGTAAACATGAGGATCAGGAGCAAAACTGTATGTGGCTTATTACAAAGATCCTCCCAAAGGTTTGCAAATTTTAAGTGTGAAAACTTTAAAAATGCACCTGGGTTTTTCTGGATTCATCTTAGGATATTTTGATGTGGTAGGTCTGGGATGGAGTGCGGGAATCTACATTCACAAGAACCAATCCCCTGCCCCAAACCTTCCCAGGGCAAAGGCTGGTGACTTGAGGACCACAATCGGAGAGACTAGCTAGTGTTCTGAGGTATCTATGAAGGATGTAGTAATCATAAAAGGCTTCACCATATGTTTAAGGTCATGTACAGTGAGCTAGTATCTAAACTGAAGTTAGGATCTAAGTGCCATGACTCTTAATCCATTATTGCTCTTTCACACACCAGTACCTCAGACCTGGGTTTTCCCAGCCCGGCATCCAATCAGCTGGGGCCCAGCTAAGCTTATGCAAGGGAAGGCTTGTCAGTTTTTAGGCAGAAGCCAGACCAGCAGAGAAGCTGGCTGGCTCTGCATAAACTTTGCATGAAAGTTCTGGAAAATAACACATAAACTTTTTTTCCCTGAAATTTTGTTGCAATTGCTATAAATTTCAGTGCCTTAGTTAACTCCTCATGAAGTTCTAGTGTTATTCTCTAGTATTCTCTCAGTTGCCGATCATCCCCAACAACTGTTTCTCTTCAGTCCTGCGAACCCACAGCCAGATGTTTCTAAAGAATGGCCAACCAATGGAAAGAGCAGAATTCTGGGGTCACAAAACACCAGCTGAGTCTTTCCCTGCTATTTTCTAGCTAAGTGAACCTGGACAAATTCCTGATCACTTCTGAACTTTTGTTTCTACACTGAGAAAATGGAGAGAACAATATATTAGTTCTTATATCAAAGTCATGAGACTTATTAGATAGTTCAGGTAAAACGTCTTTGCTGATTAGTCTGTGATATTCACTTTTTATTATTTATTTACTTATTTATTATTTAAGGTATTGACCTCTTGATCATTATGTACAGAAACACCATTGTCTTTTGTTGCAGTCTTTATTTTAAAGTGTATTTCATCTGGTATTACCATTGCTACCTCAGACTTTCTCCTGCTTCCATTCAGCCTTCAGTTAATATCAGGTCCATTTTTGTCTGATGTTGCTGTTCCTGAAGCCCCAGACTTGGAGATAATCGTTTCTTGTCGTCGGAAACATACACGGCAGAACAATGGATGTGTGGCTTTCACAGACACAGGGCTTCTTCACTGGGCGAGCAAGAACTGACGAAAGTAGCGACAAATTAAAGCTGAGGCTTTCATATTTCCTGTTACACATACTGCACAATGTAGTGGACTTTCAGTAGATCAGACTTCGTATGAAGAAATTCATGAGAAAATGGAAGTTCTAAAATCAAAATGATGTTTCATTGTTCTTTTGGAGTAATGATGTTTAGATGGTCTTATTTAAGAAGAGAAAATGAAAAACAAAATCCCTGATGTGTAGATATTTGTGAAGAATGCTGCCCGTGCTTGTTCACCCTCTTCCTGCTTCCCTCCTTTCCTTTTTTCGCCCTCATTCTTATTTCTCACTTACTTACTCCCATTCTAGAAATAACTGAGTTTTATAAAAGGAATTGTAAATGTTCTGGGTTTACGGTAGGGCTATGAACTTCTACATGCTTAAATTATCTTCCTGATAATGAGTCAGAGACTTAGGTAAAGAAAGAACATGGTTTCTTGAAATAGACATTGGGTCATTCATCATATAAAAAGATAAACAGATTTATCAAAGCAACACCCAACAAGATAAAATCCTCCTACCTCTCATGCTGGTCTTTAGGGAACCACAGGCCTTTTTAATAATTGTCCTTTATAATTTCCCCTGTTTCCTTAAGATACTATACTTTGAAAGGAAAACTATGTGTCAAATATATATATATAATGACACATATATATGTGACACTATATATATATATAGGATATACATATGATATTTAGGATATATATACATATAAATTAGAATAATATGTTGCTCTTTTAGAAACTTAAACTGAACATGATTTTTAAAAATTCAAACTTCACTGAGACACTTTAATAATTCATGATTATTTCCAAGAAATGAATTTGCATGTGATATTCTAAAAAAAAATTTTTTTTAAGTCTTGTAGCCATTAATTTTGCAATGATCTTATTCAGGGAAATTATTGCTTGCTTCTTTGAACTACATGAAGAATTCAAATTCTTCATAAGCTTTAGCATAGTATCATTTATTATAGTTCCTTCAGCACAGTAATTGTGTGTCATTTATCTTCATGATCCCAGTACTAGCATTGTGCCTAGTGCGACATGGTAGGTGCTCTAGAAGTGTTTTGTGAACTGCTGTTTTTTGGTTCTTTGTTGGAGATTCAAATAAGAATTTTTGAGAAGGTTATTAGTTTTGTAAAAATGACTTAACTCTTCCTCCCCTCAACCCTTTTAGTTCTCTGGAGGAACTGAGTAAGCCATGGTACAAGCCCCGGCTAGGCGGAAGGTAGGTATAGATATGGAGGGTTTCTTCAGAGACTATAAAGGGTTTGAGGAGAATGAGATAGTGACAGGACCATGGGCCCAAAACTAAAGGAAGTTGTAGATATTTTTGAAAGAGAGAGAGAGACAGAGCGAGCGTGGGGGAAGGGACAGAGAGAGTGGGAGACATAGAATCTGAAGCAGGCTCCAGGCTCTGAGCTATCAGCACAGAGCCCAACATAGGGCTCAAACTAAGGAAGCATGAGATGGATCATGACCTGAGCTGAAGTCAGATGCTTAACCCACTGAGCCACCCAGGCACCCCTCAAAATAAATAAACTTAAAAAATTTTTTTAAAACCAATAAAATGTTAAATGTAATAACAGTTGGCTCTTTATGTTTCTAGGCATGACAGGCATGTCTTTGTTACAAATGTAAATGGATTGTCATTTAAATTTTTCTGTTTCCCAGAAAACAATCTTTTTGTGTAATTGGAAAGGCTACTGAGTTTCTTCATTTCCTCTATGTTCACAAATTAGAGAAGAGGTTTGAAAATGGTTTTGAAGTCTAATACTCTTAGACAATTATATTAACCTACTACAGTTACTTATAATATTTCTTTATAATGTTGTTTTATTCCAAGAGTACCACCTGTTTTTTTCTTTTTTTTAACTAAAAGAAGTTCCATTTAAGCACAAAACATGAAATTAAGATACACCATAGCTTTGAAAGAATTTGAATACAACTGGAGTATAGTAAAGGTAGAGAATAGAGAAGCTAAGGCGCTTCAAAATATCATACATTTGCTGTTAGGGACTGAATATTTGCGTCCTCCTGAAAAACTATATGTTGAAGCTTTAAACCTCCAATGTGAGCATTCAGAGGTGATGCCTGTAAGAGGTAACTAGGTTTTAGATGAGGTCTGAGAGTGGAGACCCCCACCACCCATGATGGGATTAATGCCCTCAGTAGAAGATAAAGTGACACTAGAACTTCTCTCTGTTCTATAAGGATCCAGGGAGAAGATGGCCATCTGTGGAGGAGGATGAGAACCGTCACCAAAAACCTGAACCTGATGGAGCCTTGGTCTTGGGACCTTACAGCATCTTGAGCCCTGAGAAATTAATGTCTGTTGTTAAATCACCCACTCTATAGTATTTTGTTACATCAGATTAAGCTGACTAACACAGGTAGATATTTTCAGGTTCTGGAAGCTCAATATAAAATAAGAAAGTTACTGGTATTATAGATAATATCTCAAGTATATGTTTTTTTACCTACCTGTCCACACAGTTACACCATAATATAACTTTCAACAAAAATAATTTTTTTCTCTAACAGAACTTTAACATAGTGTGGAAACTTCAATTCAAATTTGTAAGTCTTTGTTTACACTTTTTTTTTAATGGTCAAAACAGACCTTCTATAGACTTTCAAAAGATACATCTTAAGGAAATAGAGGAAATTATTATAAAGCGAAAAAGATTAGCCTTCAGAAGAAGAAAGGCGTGGGTTTATTTGTTTGCTTTTACCTTCTCACAAAATCTAGGGTGGCAAAAAACATGGATGGAAAATACCATCTCAAAATGTGGATGGGCTGAACATAAGTCCTGCAGACCAATAAAGGGGCCCTTCATTCATCACAAAAGTTGCTGCCAAATGAAACTAAACAGGCCTTGGCAACAACATCCCAGAGACAACCAACCACCTTTGTGAATATATAACTAAAGAATCCATTTGTAAGCACACAAGCTATCCACTGTCTAAAAATTCTTTCCCTTTTAATTTTTTCAATATTTATTTATTTTTGAGAGAGAGAGGGAGACACAGAATCTGAAGCAGGCTCCAGGCTCGGAGCTGTCAGCACTCAAACCCACGAACCATGCAATCATGACCTGAGCCGGAGTCAGACTGATGTTCAACTGGCTGAGCCACTGAGATGCCCCAAACCGTTTAGAAATACTTAAAATACCTCACTGCTCATCTTTAGGTTAAATATATTTATGTTTCAGAGTCACCAACATTATCAGGTAAGTTTTAGCTTTTTACTGTTATGTTTTGTTTAGGCTAAAAGGATTTGGAGACATGAAATCAGGGCCCTTCAAATAAAGCCCCACACAAGTAAATGCAATCTAGTGTTGGGGTTGAATTCTTTCCATATCTGTCCTCAAACTGTTGACAGCAGCTCAGCAGACTTACATTCTTTGCACTGATAGCATATTGCTCTTAATGCCTTGAGCATAAGTATTAATAAGCTTTTAGAAAGTGTTACACCCCTTGGAGGCTCCTGTTGCCCGCGTGCATTAAAACACGTTTAAGAATCTTGTCTTTCCGTGTTACCTCCTTAACCTTTTCCAGTTTCTTCTTTTAGTTTGCTATGAAATTCATAAACTTGTAAGTCATTAATCCATCTAACTTAAAAGGATTTTTCCTTTTTGGTCCAGGTTTCTAAAAGATAGGTGTGAGCTACACATGAAGCTGAAATTCTCAGCGTTGTGAATTTAGTTCAAAAATTGAAAAAAAGAACAAAGAAAAAAAATGGTCTGTAGAACTTATCCTAGAGTTCACCTTTGCGAAAAACCTGAACATGTTTTGTCACACTGATAAAAAATTATTTACTTGATTTCTCTTATTCTGTTCATTTTACAAGTTCTGTTTACTTCCAAATTGAAGATATTTTCAGCCTGATATGTGTAATCCCTTCTATTGCTAGAAATACTCTAGCTTGTTATTTTTAAATTGCATTACTTAGACATATTTCTTTTCCTTCATTACATTTCTTGGCTTTTTAAAATGTCTTTTTTGTAAGTGACATTAGATGGGTGTTACAAATTGGATTTCAGCGATCTGTGCCAGGGTACCTGACTGAAATTCCATACTGCCTTCTGCCAGTGTATCAAGTTTAATACCATGAACAGCCACAAAACTTCAGACAGCTCTTCAGTTTAAATCTTCCTAAATTCGTTGTTTTTGGAGCTACATGATTATCCCTGGCAATCCCAAATCATCAACATATCATACTGGAATGCTTTCTTGTACAGGACAGAGATGATTTATGGTATTAGTCTAACAATTCCAAAGGTGTCATCATTTAATAATTACCATACCCTCGGGCCATTATTGTACCACATGATATGACTAATACTCTATCCTTTTTTTCTGTTTAGACTACAGCCACAAATCGAAAGGTAACACATTTGGCCTTTAGTTTCCTCAGTCAGCTTCAAAGAAATGGTCATCTTTTTCAATTTCAGAAGCTTAATATCTCATTTCAAATTTTTCAAAATATTCCAGAGCTGAGATAACATTTCCATTGCTATCTGAGGATTATAGATTTATATTCTTGTATAGTTATTTGCTTCTGGACTTAATTTTAATGTTTCCTTCTATGATACCTAGAGCCAGTGTGAATTTGGGACTTAATGCATACAAAGTGGCAATTTTTGAATATTAAATATTCAGATATAGAGACTCAAGTCTTCACATTAGTTTTAGCTATTTCCTGACTGCTTTTTTTTTTTAACTGAGAAAGCTCTATCATCCATCATTTTTTCCCTGAACTATGCCCTCAAGTGACACTGACCTCTATTTATTCTTCAACATGGCTACCTATATGCCTTCACCTATTTTTCTCTCTGCCTAGAATTAACCTTCTTCCATTCCCATATGTCCATTGTCTATCCAACATTTAGACTGCGTCAAATGACACTGCCTCCATGAAGTCTTCCTGAATTTTCCACAAAAAATTATGTCTTTTTATTCTGAAATTATATAGACTTTATATATACTTTCAATTTCACATGCTTGTTAATTAGCAACACTTTTTAAATGTGTACTACTTAATTCTCCAAGGCCCAAGGATCTGATCTAATCCATCCAGGAGAACCAAATTATCAGTATTTGTTTGTTGAATAAATGAACTATGTAGATAGCAAAATAATATTAATATTATGGATAAAAGAACAAATTTACCTAAATTCTTTCATTAAAAAAATAAAACCATGTTTTACAAATATGCTAAATAATATTTTTTGAATACCAATTAATAACTCTAAGTAAAATTATATAAAGTTTAGAATATTTCCTGACATGATAGGTGATAGCCGAGAAGATAAATAAAAGCCAAGGAAACTCTTGTCATCAAGGCAAAATTATATTGAGCATAAGCTGTTGCAGGAGCTGTTAAGAATGAATGTGGTAAGATACTACTAAGGGTTTTTCACTGTGGTTTACCAAAATAAAATAAGATAAAATTTTGAATTACCCTTGTTGCTTTTGGTCAAAAAAATGTAAAAGATTTTTTAAAGATGTATTTTGAGAAAATATGTAATCTACTTGGTGATTTAAACATTTTTTTAGCATTTTTATTTATTTTTCAGAGACAGAGAGACAGAGCACAAGTGGAGGAGGGGCATAGAAAGAAGGAGACACAGAATCCAAAGCATAATTCAGGTTCTGAGCTGTCAGCACACAGCACACAAGGGTCAAACCCATGAATAGCGAGATCATGACCTGAGTCAGAGTCGGACGCTTAACTGACTGAGCCACTCAGGCGCCCCTCTATGTGGTGACTTTAAATAGAATGCTTGGGCCTCCTACCCCAGGAATGGAGAGAACATTGGCACATCAAATGCCCATGGGTTCATGCAAATTTCTCCGCCTAGGACTCTGCCTTTAAAAGGATCAAAAGAGTATGTCATAGATGCACACTATTATTGTCACTGACCTCAACCAACAGCTCCTCTCTTCTCTTTTCTTCTCCATCTAATAAACACCTTCCGATTTTTTCAACCTTCAAAGCCCAAACCAATGCCACCTGCTTTGGAATGCTTTCCCAAGCCAAACAAATTACTTTCTCCTTTTGTGCTTTTAAACCACTTGTACTTATTATCTGTTATGGAACGTTTCACAATTTTAATGCCTTCTCATCTTCACTAACTCCCTGAACTCAAGAGACTATGTCTAGTTTTCTGTGCAAGTCCAACTGCTAGCACAGTTTCTGGGACTTGTGAAGATATTGGACAAGCAAAGAATTTCCCCTCTCATTATGACCATAGCACTTTGTCTTATGATAGACATCGTGCTTTATCATAAGATAAATGTTGCTGTCACTTTCATTTCTATGGAACCTACAAACAAGAGCCACAAAGGATCACATGATCAAGGACATGGTGAATAGAGCCTTTTCCCCCTTGCCTCCTGAAAATTATTAGCCAAAGTAACCTGGGGGAAGTGAGAAGTGAGTCAGAGACACCTTGATTCCCACTGGAGGTTTTTTTTGAATTGGGCAGTAGGAATCACCACTGCCCTCAGGTACCACCTATTACTAGGCAGTCCTTGCTGTGTCTGAACTCCATCCTTCCATGGGCTATTTCTTATTTTATCTAGCTTACAGCAGGCCTGTTATCACCTATCATACTGATAGGTTCTAGCATGTACACGAAATAATTTTGCTTTTTGGCTTCAGGTGTTTCCAGCTTCTCAACTGTCTACTCTAATGGATGACTAATTTCTTACTCCTCTACATCTTAAGCAAGCCATTGCATGCACTTCTGGTGTTCTCCCAGAGCAACTCTTGCTCTTTACTGCACTCATTGGCTTTTCTTGCAAACTTTCTTTAACTTCCCTTGGTCACGGTTTCACTATCTATCGCTGAAGCAGAATGTTTCCACCATGCCTGGTATCTACACCCACCACTATATTGTTTGCTGCAAGAAAAAATANTTTGCAAACTTTCTTTAACTTCCCTTGGTCACGATTTCACTATCGCTGAAGCAGAATGTTTCCACCATGCCTGGTATCTACACCCACCACTATATTGTTTGCTGCAAGAAAAAATACTTTTTGTAAAATTCCTAACAGATATCCTGATAAGAAAAACAAACACAACATAAAACTGATGATGGCTTAATTTTAACTGGAGAGCATGGTAAAGAATGATGGCATATTTGTGAAAACAGCCATTAGTGACCCAGGGAAAATTGGATCTCAGTACGAATAATAAACAAAATATAAGTGACAGCAGCTGAGACTGCACAGGGCAGAATCTGTTGCAGACTATCCATCAACAGGAAAATCAAAGCTTGGTAATATTTAGCTCATAGAAAATGGAGTTTCATAAAAATAATGGCCAAAAGAACAATTTACAATGGTGAAGCTATAACTGAGAAAACTTAATATGGACAAAACTATTCTGGGAAGCCAATCTTCATGTAATATATATAAGAAAGTGATAACAGACCATTTCAGAAAAATAAAAAGGAAAGTGACAAAAAATGAACATGGTTCAACCCCACTGTGTTAAGTTCATTTAATGAAATTTGATATGGAATGTTTTTTTCTTAATGTTAGTAGACTTATTGAAGTACTTGTAATTATAAAAACACAGGGTCACAACATCTCCAGTGTCAAAATGGCTGGGTCAAAGTGCCTTATGTGCCTCTTGTGACTGATGTCCCCACCCCTTAAAATCACAGATGTTTCTCTTAGACGTCTGTATGTAAACAGGGCCAGACATCACTATGTTAATGTATAAATATGTGTTTATGGGTTTGTATTTCTTTAGAAAATGAAGAGAGGAGAGAGGTTTTATTGTTTTGCTTACAGATACTGGCATTTAGGGATTTTGGGGGGGGTTGCTATTGAAATGAATAGTTAATATATTTTAGAGGATGAGGTGGCAAGGAGAAAACAATGGGGAACACTAAATTTACTTTGCTGAATGAGCATTATTAACTTACAGGCATTAGTCCTGAGCAGTCACTCCTCGTCATCTGTACTATGAACTCTTAGCAGGATGGGTATCTCCATGGGGACTCCTGCTGTTTGCTTTGGTACTTACAGTGAATGTAGATAAAAACAAAGAGAGGGGAGCTCACGCTTGTGGAGAGGGTAGCAAACAGATATGGACTACCTGGGTAATGGAGTAGCAACAGCAGGTAAACCATTATGTAGCTCACCAGGACCTAATGTTCTGTAAGGTGATTAGCACACCCCTATAGCAGTTATTTGTTAATAAAATGTTGGAAAGAAGAGCTCTAAAATTTTTCTTGAACATTTCTGTCCTAGAGATATCAAACATTTAACAGATATAGGATAGTCCCAGAGGTAATTTATCAATTTAATTTCATTTGTGATCCAATCCAACTTTGGTACTGTGGTGTCCCCTATCTGCACAGAGCTGCTCTCTGCCATCCGGCATTAAGTAATTGAGTACGAATTAGTTTTTTGGGTTGTAGAATTTATCAGAAAGTCCAGATATGAATGACTGGATTAAAGTGGATGCAATCAATGTATAAGATTGTCTAATTACTGTATTTACAAGGCCTCCGAATAAATTACAGAATTTACATGTTGCTATATATCTATCCAAGGGAGATTTTTCAACCTACATTTCAGAAAGACTCATTCGATTATAAGTGTATAGATATACACATACACAATCCATTTAATGATGAGTTGTTACTTAAAGACAGTAGGATTTCTTATACACACAAAATTCAGAGTAAACTGAATAAGAAATACACTTGATTTTTATTTTGGGACAGAATTATCCTAGTGGTTTATTAAGCTAAATAATTGAGTTTTCCTGTAGGTCTGCCTTATCATTTTTTAAATGACCAATAACAATTACTCTCCTAAAAGAAATAAAAAATATAATAGCCTAGGAGACGACAAATATAAGACTTTCTCTTTGGGCAGATTACCCATTCTGATTTAATTGACTGCAAATAACACAAAGGCCAAGTGCATTTAGCATTCGGTCTAGAAAATTTACATATGAAGGAGGGGAGAATGTTAATTTATATACACAGTCTGTTAAGTGGATAGTTTAAAGAAATCAAATCTTGCACCTACCAACCAATCTTGTATATATTACATCAACGTTGTTCATTGTCAAAAAGCAAGAAGAGCAATGTCAACTTCAGTATTACCTCCCATCTACATCTTCCTGTTAAAAGTGTGAAATGGTTGAATACTTTGAAGAGAAGTTTGGCAATATTAAATATGAGTTGTAAATATATGTAAATGTCATGACATGAAGAGCTTATGCAAATTAATAAGAAAAAAAATCTCTGGAAAGCCTTCCCTAAGCCCCCTGTCTGGGCTAAATTTTCCAAATAGATAAATTATTTACAATTAAAGGAGAGTCTATGTTTAATTATGGAGATGGCTTTAAGAAAATATTAAGGATTTAATAATTTTATATAATAATTAGGCATGAAGTTAAGGGAAAAGTGCATTAAATGAGGAGAAAGTGAGTAGAAAGTTAGCTTCAGCAATATAGAGGTGACATCTCAATTGGAAGATAGGTTAAAAAAAACCTGCGTCAGTAAGGAAATGATAATTACACAAGTAAATCATTAGGAATTTAAATGGTAATTGATTTACATTATTTGACTTTCAAACTATAATATGTAGTATAAATTATACAGATTACTTTTGTACTGTATTTTGGTTGTGATGAAATGTCAACAGAGTGGATTATTAGCTAAACTTTCAGACAAATATTAACTTTCCTTTCAGTTAGTAGGTTAAGATACATATAAAACAAATAAATAGATTTATGCTTTTTCACGTAATAAAATTGCTATTCACAAAGGGAAAACAGAGACTGAGACAGAGAGAGAGAGAGAGAGAGAGAGAGAGAAACAGACTCTTTGACAGTAGAGAACAAAGTGATGGTTACCAGAGGGGAGGGAGGTGGGGGCATGGATGAAATAGGTGATGGGGATTAAGGAGCTCACTTGTGATGAGCACCGGGGGATGTGTCAAAGTGTTGGATCACTATATTGTACACCTGAAACTAATATAACACTATCTTTGAACTATACTGGAATTAAAATAAAAACTTAATAAAAAAAAGAAAATTAAAATAAAGAAAAATTGCTGTCCAAAGAAGTCAACAAGTGGCCATTTCTCTCTCTCTCTCTCTCTTTTTTAAGTTTATTTATTTTTGAGAGAGAGAGAGAGTGCACAAGCAGGAGAGGGAGAGAGAGAGAGAGAGAAAGTCAGAATCCAAAGCAGCCTTCAGGCTCTGAGCTGTTAGCACAGACCCCAACACGGGGCTTGAACTCACCAACCATGAGACTATGACTGAGCCAAAGTCAGACACTGAGCCACTGAAGTGACCCTGGCCCATGGTTCTTTCTAAGCAACAAGTTTAGAGTAATGAATATTCTGTCTCGGTGTCTTTTGAAGCTAGGCCACTGGTTCTCAAGTGCATGCTGGACCATTTGGGGATTTGACTTTTCTGTCAGCTGGATGGTAATACCATTGATGTTTGAAAAATGAATAGATGACTTAAATTTTATAATTTGTTACTAATTTTATCCCCATATAAAGCCTTACTAATGATCTTTTTGCCCTTTACTTTTCTTGACAAGAGTATTATAATGTATTTAAACTGAGAAGGTGAAAGGGACGTCCTTCAAACACTTTTAGGAATCAGTCCTTGCCATTAGGTAACAACTTATCACCAGATGGATGCCTCTTAATCATTCACTTTTGTCCTTACCTAGTTATGTCCAAAACTTTGGCTGAAACTCTCTACAGGAGGCAAATCTTTTCTTCTTACTTTGGGCGAAAGCTCCTAACGGCTGTTCCTTTGCAGGTATTTTACAGAGGGCAGCTGTGGGAAAATGTAACCCCTGGACCCTTTCTTCCTCTCTGCCAACTCATCAACGAGGCACCTGTTACCTCATACCCTGAGTTCTCTATTGGCAGCAAGGGTTGTACAGTGATGGTTGGAAAAAACATTGTGCTGGGTTTTACTCAGGGTTTGTTTTGAATTTTTGTCTGAAGCTCCGACTGCTTGATATGTAGAGAGACATGGCTCTCAAGAGAGGAAATATAAATATTATCTTCTGCTCCTACGGTGGTAAATGATGCGCTCCCATGACTCGCCACTTTTGCATCACTCACGATGCTCAAACCATGAGGCATCCTGAAAGCTGGAGCCATTGTGCCGTACCTGGCTGCAGGTGCTTCCCTCCCTGAGGAGAAATCCTTTCGTAGAGACCCTAGCTCCCATGGATTGGCAGGAATTCCCAGGGTGGTGTCTGATAGCTCCATCTGTGCACATTTTGAAGATTCTGTAACTTCAAATCTTGCTAAACTGGGCATTTAGCAGATACATCAGGAGAAGACATCTGCTTCTCTCTGAAGAGTTGAGATTCCATGCTGATGAATTTTATGCATTAGAGAAGGACAAGTAGAATTACTTTCATTTTTGGTTGGCTTAGCAATTATAATTCATGTTACATTCTGTCCCTACCATCCAGGTGAGGAACTCCTCACAAAATGAACCACAAACTCAACTTATTTTAAGGCTATTTTACTTTTGAGAAAACGTGAGAAATATCTAATGTGTAGATAGTTAAACTTTTAGTTGTTTGTACTGCTTGTATTTTTCTACATCCTTATCTTACAGATTAGTTACACAACTCAAATAATGGCTTGGATCATGCTTTCTTCTCTGCTTGGCCAGCACGGCCACAATCTTGCCCCATTGTTGCCAGAAGCTATTCCGCGTTCAAGCTTACCAGATTGCCTGCAGAAACGAATGGGTTCTAATGTGGGCAGTGGGTCCTTCTACCTTTTCCCCTTCTTCCAAGAGATGAGGATGCTATGCAGAAATTCTGCAAGGAGATGTGGTCTGGTCTATAGCAGGTGTGTGCCAGACATAGGAATAACATGCTCACCTTCTGCAATAGTCAGGATGCTGTGAGAAAAAGACTTAGGTGGACCCGGAAATATTCCTCTTCCAGGAATAAGACCACGTGGGATTCTGAGAACTGGGGAAATACTGGGAAAAACTTGATGCAAGCATGGTTGAGAAGGAAAATAACAAGCGGGGATTTTAGACCAATGTTCTGAATGTTCTGAGAGCCTGAAGTTAGCAGCGTGCTGGGAGACATCGCAGCCTAGTACATAATAATTAAATTGCACAGCAAAAGAGAGATAAAGAACTGTATATTTGCTCAAATAAGCAAGTAAGGTGTTAGATCTCTCTCTCTCTCTTTCTCTTTCTCTCTCCCCTCTCCTTCCCTCCCTCCCTCCTTCCCTCCTGCCTTGCCTGCAGAGTAACAATCTAATCTTTAATCTTTAATTGTCTAGGATTTCTCATTCTGGGTACCAGAATTTCTTTCATATGGTACAACTTTTTTCAAATGGCTCTGGGTTACAAACTACTTTTCTAAATATCTTCTATACTGTTTTATAACTATAAACTTTAATATGCTAAATGTTCCAGGACACACATCCCATTTCTACACTATCATAACAAAGAGTCATGGCTCTGTGGCCTATGCTCTCATTCCCAAGTTATACTGTATTCCTTTAGGTTCCTATAGTGAAAAGTGGCACATTTGGGGTTCCTGCCTAATTGCAAAAATAGTCTAGACTACTGTGGCCCCAGGCAACTTCTGAGAAGCCTGGATGAATGCATGTACATACGAAAACATTTCAGCTCATAAACTGTAAACGTTAAAAATATAAAGTACAATCTATAGTTGTATAGAAAAAAGTGTTACAATTTGGAGTCATGTAAAGGTTAGAAGTCCCTGGCAAACGTGTGCTCTAGTTAAGTATCTGACATTGTATTTGCCAATTTATGTCTATGAGGTCAATACAACATTGTATCAATGCTTTATATATACACTAGGCTCTAAAGAGGGCTTACTGGTCCATTTCTATTGAATAAATAACCTGTATTTAAGGAGTTGCAAAAAAAAAAACTTGAAATACCATTATCTTTACTTTTGACATTTTTCTTATGTATTTTCCTAAGGGTTTTTTTTTTCTTTTAATCACTCTACAATAAAAGCCATACGCACAAAATATCTATTCAGATTAGCAATTTCAGCCTCTTTTTCAAAGATAAGACCAAATTAAACAGAAATTCTTGCCTCTTGATCTATGTCCTACTTGGTTGCTTCTTGGTCAGAATGCCTGCGGAGGTATAACAGAAAAAAATCTGAGGGGATCTGAGCCTATAAAGATTTTATGTAACATTTAGCAAACAGCTACAAAAAAATATAAACTATAACCCTTTGTAGAATTTTTATATGAGAAAGAAAACTAACAGGATAAAAGACAAAATTCTAATACTGACTTCTGAACCAATGTGAAATAAATTTAGTTTCATGGAATTGTATACAATTTATACCATTAAATAGATTACACTTCATTTTTCATTTATTGGTACATGTTTATTAGTTTTGCTTCCGCATATTTTTGTTAAGCCTTTGAAAGGAGGGGCCTTATTTTATAAAAGGCAAAGGTATCAAGTAATGAGATTCATTTTTATGTATGACAAATGGAAATATGTCACATTATATTATAATCATTCATCCTATATTTAGTTCATCCTGAGGCAAATACAGAAACAAAACAGCATATATAGAAGCTAATGCTACTTAGGAATAACAATTTTATTTCACCAAAAGCAGGTTAAGCTCAATTTTGCCCGGAGCTCTTAAAGTGAAAATACATTAGTATTTATCCCATTATAAAATATGTAAATCACTGTTGAAATCTCTATAAGATTAGGAATCTTAAATGGCTGAAAATCTGGATGTACTTGTTATATGCAAAAGCCTTGATTTTCCTCAGAGTTACTATGTATCTCCAGTAACAATTAGATTGTATTACGGTGACAGATATTAAAGTTTTGTTGGGCATGTTTTAAAGTAAATAGGTATATGGGATATGTTCCATGGAGCAAAAGTAGATACTCTATGAATTGTACTTCATAAGAATATCAAATATTTAAACTGAAATACACTATTCCTTTATTAGTTTAATTGGTGAAACCAGATTCAGAAAATATCTAGATTTAGGGCACCCTCTTGGCCTGGCTGTACCTTACCACAGTGTCCTGGTATTTAGTATTGATAAATATTTTTAAAAAACACTTTGCCTTTTTCCGTATTTCATATCAACACTAAAAATTTGATGGCATTTTGGAAAGATAACATTTGTTACTGAGAAGCACTTGCTTCTTATTTATTTATTTATTTTAATTAAAGTAAATGTTAACATTTATTCATTTTTGAGAGACCGAGCATGAGCGGGGAAGGGGCAGAGAGAGAGGGAGACACNGCTTTTAATGGTGCTTTCACTAATTCTGGTTTTCGGCGGCACACTCAGTGAAATGAGACACCGCACCACATCCCTTCACACATGAGCCGTGTAAGCCTCTCATCCAGGGCTCCCCTGTCTTTTCCCATTTGGCAGGGAACATTCATGGTTTTTGTCACATCCCTGTACCACCTCTACTATCATGTATTTAATATTTTTAAAGACAACTTTTCTTTAAAATTTTTTAAATGCTTTTATTTACTTTTGAGAGAGAGAGATGGCACATAAGCAGAGGAGGGGCAGAGAGAGAGAGACAGAGAGAGACAGAGAGACAGAATCCAAAACAGGCCCTAGGCTCTGAGCTGTCAGCACAGAGCCTGATGCGGGGCTCAAACTTATGGAACGTGAGATCATGACCTGAGCCAAAGTTGGACGCTTAACCGACTGAGCCACCCAGGTGCCCCAAGAGGCAAAGTTTTTAATCTCGGACAGAACCTAATAGATGAAAGCACAGACTACCCCAGAGGGAGGACTTTGGCCTCATTTTTATCTGGGAGATTTTGACATCAATGAACCACTTCTAATATTTATCATATTACAGGTTCCTTCGAACTGTACCAGACCAAAAAGATTATTTCAACTCTACTTAGAGATAAAGAAAAATAATGAATGAAAAAGCAATAAAATACAGAGGACGAATATTACTAAGATCAATAATGAACTAGCCTACACAACTTGCTCCCAACCACCCCTTCACTTTTGCCCGTACCCCCATGTCCCGGCCATTTCAGCCCATTATAGCTTATATGTGTTTGGTTAAGTGGCTTTGTGCATTATGTTACCTGGCTTTAATTTAATTAATCTTCACATAAGGGACATGTGAATAAAAAGGATCCTGTAAAGAAACCAGCAAATGCAGACAACACTGATAATATAAGCACAAGTGAAGAAGAATATGTCTGAATGGCCCTGCTCCTTGTTCTACTAGGAGCTCTGTGTCTTCTCCATAAAGCAAAAGTCAACTCCTTCGTTCTTATAAGAACTAGTCCAGCTATTTTCAGAAATTTTCAAGATCATCTTAAATATGGTGTTTCATCTATTATCATTAACAAAGAACTTCAGTCTGAAATTCACTTAACTAAGGNNNCAATCACTTAGGGGCACCTGGGTGGCTCAGTTGGTTAAGTGTCTAACTCTTGGTTTCATGAGTTTGAGCTCCACATCAGGCTCTGCATGAGCTCCACATCAGGCTCTGCACTGAGAGTGCTGAGCCTGCTTGGGACTCAGTCTCTCCCTTGCTCTCTGCCCCTCCCCCACTCACATGGTCTCTGTCTCTCTCAAAATAAATAAATAAACACTAAAAACAAAAAGNAAGGTCTAAAAAAATAAGACAATCATTTAAAATATTATTTAGTTCTTCCTTAATTCCATTCTTCTAAAAAATTTTATTTTTATGTATATTTTATACTGTATATAATAATTAGTAACAAATGGTATAATATATAAATAAACACATTAATATAAGCTGGAAATATATTTTTAAATGTTTTACTAATAGGGATAGGCTATCAAAAATGTTTGCAAAATTATGGGTAGTGGGCTGACACTAGCAGTTTGTCTCATTTTTGTTTCTGAAGTACCTAACATTCATTTCACATTGATTGTATCAAGGATTTAGTTGCTCTTAGTTTTTGAAAGAGGTGACTGATGTGTATGTCTTGATAAAATCTTTCAAAATCAAGTGTCAAATGAAATTTCAACATTTTGGATATATTTGGGTTTAGCTGTCAAACTTCCTCGTCTAATCTGCACAACCAGCAAATTCACTTGAGGTAGGTACCAAGAGTTTTTAAACGAATCCCACTGCCACTTTCTCCCTGCTGCTTTTCATCAGAGGAAGAAGGAGTGTAGAATCTTGTACAGGAAAAACCTTAGATGGAGCTGGTCATTTCTTTCAAATACAGCTCATTCTTAGGATCCACGTTAAAAAAAACCTTACTGAGTGATCAATAAAACTATGTGGTTGAAACATTTAGAAAATAAGAGATTTAGATTTTATTTTGAAAAAAAATTTTTTATGGTTATTTATTTTTGAGAGACAGAAAGATAGAGCATGAGTGGAGGAAGGGCAGAGAGAGAGGGAGACAGAGAATCTGAAACAGGCTCCAGGCTCTGAGCAAACATTCAGCACAGAGCCCGATGCGGGGCTGGAACCCACAAACTGTGAGATCGTGACCTGAGCCGAAGTTGGTCTCTTAACCTACCGAGCCACCCAGATGCCCCAAAAGCTAGCTGTCTTTATTCACTGAGTCATTACAATTTCTTATTAGCGTTAGATCTACATATTTGCCAATCCTTTCTTTACCTCAGCCGAGCAAATAGTTGGCCAACCCAGTGAGCTCTGGAGCAATGGGATTTGTATACTTGTTCCTTCATCACCATGCCAGAGGTGCAAGCCCTGAAGTCAAAATCTGGAAGGGACGACCGGATTTCCTCCCTTCATTGACCAAAATTCTATACTCTGGGGGATGGGAAAACTGAAAGAAGGTCATAGCACCCCATTCTGAATTGTTATGCGTTTATAAATGCATTCTTTCTACCTAGAATGCCCCTCTCCCTCTCTGGCAGCCACAAAATCTAATGCTCAAACAGAATGATGTGGACACAGCTAATAGTGCCCCCCCCCAAATCAATAGGGGACTTATATCTTCAGTGGCTTGAAATGGAAGGTCTGTTTCCAATAGAGTTTGACTCCACCACAGCATGTAGCTCAGTCGGAGACTTACCTCCTCATTGAATGAGTTAATGAACTAGTTAGTAGATTAATATTATTAGATCAGTTTAGAGAACAATTGTTTTCACACCAATTGCCTATTTTTACCTCAAATATTTTGAATTATTGTTGGTGCCATTCTTTGGATGCTTGATAACTGTAATCAATTGATCTGCCTTCAACTGGCTAATTTTCTCATTAAGAAAAATGAAAACTACATATCAGTTATCCACATTACTGATGGTCTATTCCTCAAATGTTTTTCTTCACAGCAATAAATTTTCAAGGGAATTCAGAATCTTTTCCACCAAAGATAGGATAAAAAGCAATACGGTGTGAGAGATTTCAAGTAGACATGCAATAATATGGCTTAGAGTTACAAACTTCAACATGGTTTGATGGGATTCAGTGGAGTCTTCTCTGGAAGGCACTTATAAAAGCATTCTTAGTGATTTTAATATTTTAATGCTTTAATTGCTGGTTTAAAACCATCACCTGTCTGATGGCAGCTTGAAGTACTCATCTTTAAAATAGTCTCTTAAAATCCTATTATTCAATGAAAACAATAGCCAGCATCTCTTCAGAATTTCATATTTTATAAAAGACCTTTAAATGTATTTTATTATATAATCTTTATCACAATACTAACTGCTATGCATAATTATTTCCATTTCTTTAATCGCAGAAGCAGATTCTTGATTAAATAATTTGCGTGAAAAACTGCAAGCAAGTGCAGCACAGACCTTGGATTCAAACTAAACTAAATCAGATCCACTGATGTTTGTTTTGATCTTGACAGTGGTGATTGTTAGGGTGACAGCCTCTAGTCTACAAAACAGTAAGCTCACAGAAAGCTGGACTTTCACTCTTTAAAGTGTTTTAACCTCGTTATAAATATGATACTATAAAATATCAGTTGTTTCACACTGTTGCATTTCAAAAACCAAGAAGTTCATCAGGTACTAAAGAGGAAGAGATCTGTGCATTTTCCGATTCGCAAATTGTATCTTCAAAAACATGAAAGAAATTACTGATAACCCATAATGCCATGAAGCAAAGGCTAGTAAATAATCAGAGTTCCTGATAATAATATGAGCTCCTGAGTAGAGAGCCCAGAACGACATCCACACAAACATTATCAATTGATCTTTGACAAAAGCACAAAAGCAATTCAATGGAGAACAGATAATCTTTTCAACAAATGGTGCTGAGACAACAGGACATCCATGCACAAAAAAATGAATCTAGATAAAGACCTTACACGTTTCACAAATATTAACTCAACAATGATCATAGACCTAAATTTATTTTTTTAATTTTTTATGTTAATTTATTTTTGAGAGAGAGAGAGACAGAGAGACAGAGCACAAGCAGGGGAAGGACAGAGAGAGAGGGAGACACAGAATCCAAAGCAGGCTTCAGACTCTGAGCTGTCAGCACAGAGCCCGACGTGAGGCTTGAACCTATGAACTGTGAGATCATGACCTGAGCAGAAGTCAGATGCTCAACTGACTGAGCCACCCAGGCACCCCTCATAGACCTAAATATAAAATGCAAACCTATAAGACTCCTAGAGTATAACACATGAGAAGATCTAGGCGACCTTGGTTTTGACAATGACTTTTTAGATAAAACATCAAAAGCATGATTCATGAAAGAAAATATTGGCAAGTTGTACTTCATTAAAAATTCAAGACTTCTGCCCTATGAAAGACAGTGTTAAAAGAAAGAAGGGCAAGTAAGAAAAAAAGAGTCTTTGCAAAACGTGTATCTGATAAACGACTGGTATCCTACATATACAAAGAACTCTTAAAACTCAACAGTAAGAAAACAAAACAATCCAATTGAAAATGGGCAAAGAATCTAGGCAGATACCTTACTAAAGAAAATATAGAGATGGTAAATTTTTACAAATCCGTAAAAAAGATGCTCAACATCTGTCCATAGGGAATTACAATTAAAACAAAAAGAGGTTACCACTACACTTCTTTCAGAATGGCTAAAATCTAAAACACTGACAACCCAGTGCTGGTGAGGATATGGAGGGATAGGAACTCTCGTGCATTGCTGATGAGAAGGCAAAACGGTGCCGCCACTTTGGAAGACAGTGTGGAAGTTTCTGACAAAATGAAACACACCTGTTTATTTAAGTTTACTTATTTATTTTTGAGAGAGAGTGAGAGAGAGTACAGCAGGGGAGGGGCAGAGAGAGAGGGAGAGAGAAAATCCCAAGCAGGTTCTACACTGTCAGTACAGAGTCCAATGTGGCGCTCAAACTCATGAACTGTGAGGTCATGACCTGAGCTGAAATCAAGAGTCAGACATTTAAACCAACTGAGCCACTCAGGCACCCCAAAAGATAGTCTTACCATATGAGCCTAGAATAGTGCTCCTTGGTATTTGCCTAAATGAGTTGAAAACTTAAGTCCACACAAATACTTGTATGTATGCTCATGACTATTTTAGTTTTATTCATAATTGTCAAAACTTGGAAGCAAACAAGCTATCCTTTGGTAGGTGAATGGATAAATAAGATGTGGCACATCTAGACAATAGAATATTACTCAGTGATGAAAATAAATGGGCTATCAAGCTATAAAAAGACACAGGAAAACTTACATACATGTTGCTAAAATGAAGTAAGGCAGCTTAAGAAGTCCCCATACTGTATGATCCCACCCATAGATATCCTGGAAAAGACGAAAGTATGGAGACGATTGAAAGATCAGTGGTTGCCAGAGATTCAGGCAGTAGGGACAGGTGGATGAATTAGTGAAGCACAGGAGATTTTTAGGGCAGTGAAACTATTCCTTATGATACAGTAAGGTAGATATATATCATTAGTCAATTGTCAAATGCACATTTTGTATAATAGAAATGGGAACCCTAAGGTAAACCGTGGACTTTTCAATAAATACCGTTTTAATATTGACTCATCAGTTGGAACAAATGTACCACAATAATCCAAGGTGCTAATGATAAGGGAAATAGTGTTGGGGGCAGGGAAGAAGGGCAATGAGATATATGGGAACTCTGTACTTTCTGCAGTTTTTCTGTAAGCCCTAAAACAACAAAACACAAAGGGTATGAAGGAGGTAAAGAAGAATCAAAGGAAGGAAATCAACTTGTAAGCCAGCTTGGCTCACATTTTTATCTTTATCTGTAAGCAAAATAGACTTACAGTATCATGACTTCAAGATTAGAAAATACACCTACATATTTACCTCTCCAGCTCTCCCAGGGGAACACAAAAAAGTATCAAAATAACAAGAATTAAATGGATACGTTTTAAGAAGTCCAGCTTTAATATACTCAAAAAAATTGGGATGCCTGGGTAGCTCAGTCAGTTAGGCATCTGACTCTTGATTTTAGCTCAGGTCATGATCTCCTGGTTTGGGAGTTAGAGCCCCGCAATGGGCTCATGCTCACAGCACGGAGCCTGCTTGGGATTCTTTCTCCTTCTCTTTCTGTCCCTCCCTCACTTGCACTCTTTCTCTGTTTCTCTCTCAAAATAAATAAAAAACATTAAAAAATATTCCCACAAAAATTAAGGTTTCCGTGGCCTTAAGGACATTATTTACCTTTTCCTGTTTAATACTTGCTAGCCAAATTTAAACAAGTAGAGTTTGATTTTTAAAAATACATCATAAACATGAAAAAAATTTTCTGGGCAANAATTTTTAAATTAGCCTTTTTCCCCATGCCCATTTTCACCATAATTTAGCTTTTGAGAACAGAATGATGATTGTCAGACTATTTTAGTATTCAGTATTTATTGACCCATCATTAGAATTCTGGTCTTAAAATATGACAGATATAGAAGACTTTCCCTGTAGACAGTCACCCAAAGCTTTCCCCATCATAATCCTGGAGGAGATCTGTGAAACTCTAAATAAAAACCTTTGAAAATTTCTCAAATCAATGTATTTTTTAGAGTGCTATGAACTCAGTGGGCACAAGATCTAATCTGTAATTTATTTCAGTAGTTATTATAATAAAATAACCCTATTCCATCCTATATTTTTAAAAAAGGGTCAGGGTACTGAGGTGGCTCAGTGGGTTAAGTGTCCAACTCTTGATTTCAACTCAGGTCACAATCTCACAATTAATGGCTTCGAGGCCCATTTCAAGCTCTGTACTGACAGTGTAAACCTTGCTTGGAATTCCCTTTCTCCCCCTCCCTGCCCCCTCATCCCTGCATGTGTGCATACACACACTCTTGCTCTCTCTCAAAAATAAATAAATAAACTTAAAAAAATTAAGTGTACCAACAATGTCCATTTGACTTTGTTCAGCCTCAGAGAGATCTGTTTTCTATTGCACTGTCAAACTGGCATTTCAATGTATTTACTCTTCATTCAATTTATATATACTATATATAATCTCAAACTATGAATATTTAATAATACAAAGTAATTCATTTACTTCACACAACTCAGGAGGAATTAATATTTGTAAAGCTAAAGCATCCCGTGGAGAAGATAACATATACTGAAAATGAATGATTTGATAAAAAGTTGTATTTGATTTCAACAGTACTAGGGACATACATATTAGTGGTGCTTAGAGAATGAGAGGCTGAATGGATGAGTAAATATATACTCCTGAATTTAACAAAACAATAAGGGAAACTTACTAACATTTACTCAGCATCTACTGTATACTAGGCACTCTTTGTACCTTATCATTTAACAACACAGCCAACTATCATTACGTAAACAATTGCAGTTGAGAAAACGGAGTCTGAGAAAGGCTAGTAACTTGTCCAAGGTTACACAGCTATTAAGGGGCAAAGCTGGGATAAAAATATGGAATGTTTTTGACTCCTATTCTCATGCTTCTATTTACCCTACATTTCCTCTAAGAAATGAAGACTGGAGAACTGAACATCTGAAATCATGACATCCTCAAACATTCTCTTTTCATATTTTGCTAAAGAAGAAGGTAGAAACAAGGGCATGCCAACAGGCTTTAAAATATTGTAGAGGGCTCTGACCTCCCCGATGGTACAACACAGCAGATGTACTACAAAATGTCTGGAGTGCCCTGACATGTGCCCCCAGCCTAACCTCTTTCTCACAAAAGTTTCTGACTAAGACATGAGAAATATTTTCAGTTTCAAAGAGAAACTCCTAAACCTACATTTATTTCTAAGTGACATAGAACAGAGGTGAAATTTTGAAAGAAGAGGGATCCTATTTCATATATCCCTTAACCAATTTCAGTTTCTACCAATTCATCTCACTTTTCTTGGAAAGGTCAGGATGGCGAGGATGAACAGAGGTGATTTTTTCAACCCAGCCTCCTCTAACCCTCTCCCTCCTACCCTGAAGGTTTTCTGTTAGGGGAGGGGTGATTAACAAAGTAATTTCATAATGACATAAAGGACACCAGGAAAATGGTTTCAGTTGCCTTTTGTCTTCTTTTGCTACTTGGAATTAGCATGATCTTCAGAAGTCAATAGATTTACTTTACAGAAATTGTCATTGTCAGTCAACTTCACTAATTCATTAACCCAGTGATAATCACAAATTTATCACGGTGAAAAAGAGGGCACATGGAAACAAGCACTATTAATGGTGTGAACCTTTGCACTCTGTCAAACTCATATGCATAAAGTTTGAAATTTTATGCCAAGCTCAAAGAGATAATTATCCTACCAAAGTAACTCTGACTTTCAAATCAGAATTTTCTATTGTCCAAGAGTTACCTCCCCCTTTTTTGGTGATAGTTGACATTTTTGATACACTGCCATTAGAAGAAAAGGGGAATCGCTAACCTTCCAAGAACAATATTAATGGGTTTCTAGTTTTCAGTACTGCACTACCTACAGCTGGATAATATTCCCAGACATGCTGACACAATTTGACAGCTGGAATAAGGTGTCTTGACCCAACATGCTGACTTCATGAAAGGGCCAGATGTTAAATGAGCACAGGAACCAGTTATCTCATCCTTTCAGTCCTGCTGCTTTGTTGGTAAACCAGGTGTCCAGAGTTGTGCAACATATTTGGATGAAGGGCGGCCACAGTAGGCTCATGAACATGATGTGTGAATCCTACACCTGCGTTGCCCCTGTGGGACTTCCCTCTCTCCCATCCTACCTTGAATGATCCCACTCTGACATTAGTTCTCATTTGAGATTCCTGCCAAGCACACAGAATCCTGGCATGTGACAGCATTGGTGGTCTGCAATATCCCTATTTGTCAATTCCCTTATAGTTTCAGACACTTTCTGTGCAGTTAAAATCTTGTAGCATGAGAGTCTGCATCTGCAACTATTACCCATCAGTAATGGAATCACATAAGACTTCCAAGTCTGGAAGACAGGCCTCATGTGAATTGCTTTATCACTGCCTCTAATTTTAAGATCAGTCCTGCAAGATGAGCAGGATTAGTTTCATTTTGAAGACTGAGAAACAGACACTTAGATTAAAATGGTTTTATCAAATCCCTTATATACAGCTAGCCATATACTTTTAACTTCTTTCTCAGGTGGTTGGACCTTTCTCAGGTGTTCTTTCTCAGGTGGTTGGACCTTAAACATTTCTTCAGAGTCTTGACTCTGAATTGTTCTTCGCAGTTTTCCCTGTCTAGACTTGTGCTTCTCAAATTTTAATGCACATGGGAATTACCTGAGTACCTTCTTAAATTGCAGATTTTGACACAGTAGATCTGGGTTGGAACCTGAGATTCTGCATTTCTAACACTTTTCCAGATGCTGCCAAATGCAACTGATCCCCAGACCATAGCTTAAGAAGCAAGTTTCTAGAACCATGCTTTCCAATATGGTGGCCATTAGCTACATATGGCTATTAAGCACTTGAAATACACTAGTCTGGATTGAGATGTGCTTCGAGGGGAAAATACACACCAGAATTTGAAGACTTAGTCTAAAAAGGAAAGCATAAAATATCTTGTAATTTTTATACTGGTTAAACGTTAAAATAATATTTTGAAAAATTGGGTTAAATACAATGTATTATTAAAATCAACTTCACCCACTTCTGTTCTAGTTTCTTAAACTATTAGAAAACTTTAATTTGCATAGGTGACTCACATTGTATTTCCGTTGGACAGTGCTGCTTTGGAGAATCCTCTTAAATCTTTTCCACTGGTTCAAATGTTATTTACCTTCAAGAACTAATTCAAGTCACCCTCCTCTAGTGTCTTCCTTGTATTCTCACTTCAGACAACCTCTGAACATGTGGCCCTTTATCTTTTAGCACATATGGCCTTGTGTTGCTAAAGGTCACATACCTACATTGTGCTGGCTAAGCAATGAGTTCCTAAAATTCCAAGTTTATATAGCATTCTTCATTGTATAAGATTATATCTCATTCCTACTTGTATCAATAGCCTCCGGAGAAGTACTTACCTTCTAATAGATTCTTGATGATGACCACTGAATAAATTATGAACCTGAGAGGTCTGCTATGACTTTGTATGCCTCAACGTGCTTAGCACACTGCATTTTACAAAGGAGGACCCACAGTAAGGTATGAGTCATTCCCAGCCAACCTCAATGTATTGATCACTGTGTTCTTGGGTTGCCCTACCTCCTGTCCTCTCTGCTAAGGGAATTCCAGTAACTGTAATACAAACCTAAACAAACATAATTAGGAAGGCAAACTACTGTAAAAAGCCATCCTATAATGCATTCCAACAACAGATTTGGGATTATCCGCACCACTGGTTTCCACCTTAAGGATAATTAAAAGTTGATCGAAAGAGAATTGCTTAAAAACAAAGAAGGTGACTGCTTCTCTTTCAGTACCATGAGGAGCTTGAGAAAGCTCTTCGTTAGAAGTAAGGGGCAAATTCCAAATGTTATGTCAAACAGGATTTAGGAAGGATTTACTCATCTTCAATTTGATATTCCAGGATCACTGCCCCCTAGTGTTAAATGTAATGCCTGGTAAACCATTCATTCATTCATTCATTCATTCAAGTATTCATGCATTCATGCATTCATTCATTTTTCACCCAATTGTTCACTTAACCCACAGGGTTATTCCTTCAACAAGAGACTTGCTGAACACCTACAAGCCAGATGCTGGTGACCCCAAGATTCATAAGGCAGTCCAGTGCAAGACTCAGACACACATAACTTCTTAAATAAAAGGCAGTTTCCAGGCCATTCTCCTGCCCTACTGTTTTCTGAACTAAATTTGGTAATTTGTTATACTTTTCTGACCAATCATTCATTCATCAGTGTCATTATGTAGTTGGCAAAAAATACTTTTAAGTTCTTAATGCATTTTGAAAGGGCATTAAACATATTTAGTTCTGAAGATGCTTTTAGGGCTTAAAATTATTTTTTCCCACACTACAATTCGAAAAAAAAAAAAGGTTCTTGGCACTTATGTAATGGAGCAAGATTATGGAAAAGAATCCCTTAAAGTTTAACATATGTGACTTTTATAGTCTAATTAAGTTTAGAATTTTGTGTTTATTTCATTTTTAAGACCTGCTTAGCTTCTATCAGTAACATCCTCCTCCAAAAGGTTTCTTACATGTCCTCATTGCAACTGTCCTAAGACCAGAGCTTCACTGCAGATGTGTTAGGGCAAAATCCATGTCTCCAGAACTCTGCATTGTCATTCACATGCATCCATTCACCTTGACTTCCAGATGTGAAGGTCCAGCTAATGGTTAGTGTCTGGAGTAACATTGTAGACTTTTTACTTTAAGAAACTCTCTCCATTCAACCTTAACCATGGGGCACCAGAGTGGCTCAGTTAGTTGAGTGATGCCTGACTTGATTTTGGCTGAGGTCATGGTCTCACAGTTTGTGGGTTCGAGCTCTGCGTAGGGCTCCATGATCATAGCATGGAACCTGCTTAGGAATCTCTCTCCCTTTTCTTTGCCCCTCCTCCAACTGTGTGTGTGCTCTCTCTCTCAAAATAAATTAAAACTTTAAAAATATATATATATATAAAACTTTACCTAATTTAGGTTTAAAAGAAGTGATGGAATGCCAATTTGGAAACTCATTTTCAAGAAAAATGTTAATTTGCAGGTGTTATATGCATATATCAGTGGATGGTGCTAGAATATAAGTTTTTTTTGGGGGGGGCAAGGATCTTATCTTTTTCCACACTGTCCTCAATAAGGCTTTCTAAATTGAAATGGTACCTATGACAACATAAGTGAAGCATGACAGAAGGGAGAGGCATTTGTATTTCTAAATCTCATTCACCACTGTCATCAGAACAAATTTAACAGTCTTTCTCTCTAAGAAAAAAAATAATCTATTCGATATCCCACTGTAATCATATTCTGTGAGAAAAAATGATCCTGTTCATTTTTCAGAAGCCACACATGGCTGTGCGTACGAGGAGCTCCCTGTAGCCAGGCTCCACATGTGACAGTCATTAATCTAGTGATGACATTGGAACAGGAAAAAATTAATTCCTTGCCCTGAGATAGATGGAGGGAAAAAAAAGGAAAGATAAAATCTATTATTTGGACAGCTTTAAGCTCTGACCTACTTAAGAAAGCTAATGCAATAGTGATGCTCATTCATTAATTAAAGTTCTTTTACTATGCATTTTCTATTAATTGTGTACTTTATATTCATAGTATGCATTACGCTTGTATGTCCGTATTACTAATATTAGTAATTAAAGATCTGTCAGCAGCCTGCTCTTCAGAAATATGGTCTTAATCATAGGAAGCCAATATGTGGCATATAATTTGTCATCCATGCTGATTTTTTTCTCCCCAAAACTTAATCAGCATTAGTTCATTTTATTGTAGTTAAACATCAGCAAAGCCAAATGGTTTGATGTTTTTCATTAGCTTTGAGATCAGTGGATAGATTTTAAAATTTGGCATTAGAAGATGAAGTTTTAGTTATTCATGCATACAGATCAATTTTCCTTTGGTATTCAAAAAATAAAGATCAGGAAATGGTATTCAAAAAATAAATTTGCATCAGTATTTCATCCATTGTATTATGTGTTATGTTTAACCACTTGTTTTCACCATCATTCATTCCAAAACCCCAAAAGATTATTTCAGACCTGGAATCTAGAGGGGTTGGGATCATGATTAGAAAGAGACCCTTTATTGCTTAGGAGATCGGCAAGGAAAGAATTCTATGGCCTCATGCCCTTGGACCAGGGATCAATTATTTATAGGAGAATGGGAGATTCTGGACATCAAAGATGCATTGTGGGCCCAGAGAATCTAACACTTTGGACTTAGAGGTTTTTTTTTTAGGGCTTAACATTTTTAAAAGTTTTATAATGAGAACAAAGAAATTAAATACTTGTCCAAGAATATAGGAATTGTTAATATGTAGCTCCTGGTTCCTCCCCAGGCCAATTTTTCGGGCACCAGAATACACTGCAAACTTAAGAAACCTAATGCATTGAAATAGTTTTATTTGGCAAGGGAAAGTTTTAACAATTCAGTAAATGCTTATTGAGTACTCTAATGCAGCCCTAAAGCACCAGTCCTTTCAAAGAGTTCTTCCTATGTGCAGACTGGATCAGAAAGAAGAGGAAGGCTGGACTGGGTGTGTTGGAGCTCCAACATTTTGCGGAGAGGATGGAAGGCCAGTGGGACATAAGGATGGTGATGGGGAGCTGATAGAGTAATGAAAAGAGGTTTAGGGATGCTCAGTGGTGCAAGGGGTCAGCATGCTAGGGCTGAGGCTCTGATATGTGTGTCTCTAGAAACTATGGCCAATGACTTTCAACACAATTGAGAGTGATTCCTTAAACCTTAAACTCTCAGGAGCTAACCTGAGCCTTTCCATCCAGGCTGCACCCACAACTTCCAAATTCTCTGTTCTGTAATAACTAGACCCAGCTGATATCCATCTACAGATTGAGCTCCATGCCAGTCTTGCCTAATAAAGAATTTAAGAAGCCATGCTCAATTCTAAGGGGTCACAGCATAAGTGACTACATTTTCTTAACTTGAGCCCCAAATACCAATAAAGTTTCTCCCGGGTCCTGGAACCAACTTATTTAAACTGTAACCCTCCCCCCTTGCCAAAGGGTCCCAGAGACTTATCCAGCATCCCAGTCTCTGGATAAGATTCCTATGTCAGGAATCACCCACCCAGGATGATCTCTGAAGAAGGGCCACTTCCCATACCCAAGGTTGACAGGATCCTCAGTGGCAGCTGCCCAAGTGCTTCAAACAGCACCTGCTTCTATTTCCTGGGATGTCTCCCCATGTAAACACCAAGATACCCATTATGTTCCGAGACTAGCAGAAAAATCATGGGCTTTTGATTTAGCAAGACCTGTCTATCAAGCACCACTGGAGGTCTCATTTGAAGTCCTATGTCTGCCAAGGTTCTGTCTACCTTAATCATCTCATTTCTAGTTGCACGAAAGCTAAAATAACCTTTAGGACTATGATTTGCTAAAACACTAAAAGTTAGAGTTTTCTTTTCACCAGACATTACTAAAATATTAAGATTACTTTTTTAAATTGGTTTTTACATTGTAGTTATATATGCATAACATAAAAATTACCATTTTAACCATTTTTTAAGTGTATAATTCAGTGGCATTAAGTTCTTTCAAATTGTTGGATAGCCATCACTACCATCCACATCCAGAACTTTATTAACTTCCCAAACTGAAATACCATATCCATTAAACACTAACTCCCCATTCTCCTTTCCCCATAGCCCCTGGCAACTTCCATTCTATGGTCTCTTTGAACTTGATTAGTCTATCTCATAAGAGTGGAATCATGTAATATTTGTCCTTTTGTGACAGACTTCATTTAACATATTGTCTTCAAGAGTCTTTCATGTAGTAGTGGGTACCACAATTTCTTTCCGTTTTGAAGGTGAATAATATTTCATTGTATGCATATACCACATTTTGTGTATCCATTAATCTATCAGTGGGCACTTGGACCACTGCCACTTTTTGGCTATTGTGAATAATGCAGCTACAAACATGGATGTACAGACGTATCTCTGAGTCCCTGCTTTCCATTCTTTTGGCATATACCCAGGAGTGGAATTGCTGGATTATATGATAATTCTTTTAATTTTTTGAGGAACCTCTGTACTGTTTTAAAATTACTTTTTAAAACTTTTTAAATATTTATTCATTTTTGAGAGAAAGACAGAGTGTAAACAGGGGAGAGTCAGAGAGAGAGAGGGAGACACAGAATCTGAAGCAGGCTCCAGGCTCTGAGCTGTCAGCAACAGAGTCCTACTCAGGGGCGGGGGGTGGGGAGGGCAGGGGCCATGAACTCGTGAACTGTGAGATCATGACTTGAGCCAAAGTCAGATGCTCAACTGACTGAGCCGCCCAGGTGCCCCTAAAATTACTTTTTGAATCTGATGTTGACCAATAGCACCTTGCCACCCTCATGTCTTCATACATACATATGAAGTACATCTTCAGAGATAACACTAAAATGAATTTGAATGCGTGTATACTAATTGGGATTTCAGAAGAATGTTCTATCATCATCTGAAAGACCTTAAGTGAGCTGACGTTTGGGCAAATAAAAGTGCATGAGAGTCCAATAAAAAGTAGAAACCCTTATCCAGTAAGACCCGAAGATATGGATTATCTAGAGAACATGTCAACTATGGCAATCCACTAAATGGCTTTCATAACCTCTCCCTGGCATAATATAATATTTTAGATAAAGATATAATGAGTTGAAAATAAAGTGGATCACTAGCTTTAAGTGATTTTTTTAAATAGACAATTTAAATTATAATGAAAGCAGAGCTTGAAATACCATAAAGTTGTGAAAGAAATTATTAATATATAAAAAGTTATCCTTAATTTCAATGATATCTAAGTCTTTCTAAAAATAGTGAAGATCTTGAATCTAAGATAAATGAGATGTACATATATAGATGAAACTACTTTAAACAGATTCATTCAGGGGAACTAAATACCTAGTTATAGTTTATTGCAGAATAATAAACCAGACATTTGGGAAAGCCTTGTTATGGAACAAACAAACACAGCTCCAAACTGGGTTTCTACAAATTGTATTTACACTACCACTAGAAGAATTAATTCTTTATTCATGCACTGTTCATGAATTGTGTTTCCCTCTGAGATGTGTAACCTGAGTTTGATGCTTTCCCAGGTACTAATCAACTGACTGAAGTCCAAAGACTATCAGCAAATCACTGTATAATGTGTGAATTAATACTTGTTATAAGCTGTGATGTATTAAGCTAGTGGCTATTGTTATCATTAGGGAGTGCTCGTACAGAGAAACAGCATGCATTCATCATACAAAGCGGTAAGTTATATTTGTCTTAATCATCCTATTTCAAAAGTTAATTGTTGGTGTTTTTTTAATCATTCCTTTTATGGGCAGAAAGCTCTAAGTAAAAGGGTTAAATCATCAAATTATATTTTTATTTATATCCTATTAAAAAGTGCCTTATTCTATTAGCCTCATTACATCATGGTTTAGGTCATGAACCCAAAGATATGACATAAATGGAATGCCTATAATCTATATATTATTATTCTACATTATATATATACTATATACTATGTATATAGTATATAATAGTATTATATTTTATTATATCATCTAAGGTGTTTCAAATTTTTGGCTTAGAGAATTATCAAGAATAATATTTAGTCATACAACCTTTATCCTACGCTGTGGTGAGTAGTGTAGTACACACTGGTAAAATATAGAGAAGTAAGATTTTTTTTCTGCCCCGAAGAAGCTCAAAACCTGGGGCACCTGGGTGGCTCAGTCGGTTAAGCGTCTGACTTCAGCTCAGGTCATGATCTCACGGTTTGTGGGTTTGAGCTCTGTGCTGACAGCTAGCTCAGAGCCTGGAGGCTGTTTGAGGTTCTGTATCTCCCTCTCTTTCTGTCCCTCTCCTGTTCACGCTGTCTCTCTCTCTCTCTCTCTCTCAAAAATAAATAAAACATAAAAAAATGTTTTTTTAAAAAGAAGCTCAAAACCCCTAATCAGGTAGAATTTGGATGAATGTTAATGATTATTAGTTGATAGATTTGAACTATGGCTTATCTTATTGACAGAAGAATAAATGAGTGTCTGAATCATGCCATTGTTCTACACCTTTTCTTCAACAACCTGCTTTTATTCAAACCATCTTTCCACCGGACCCCAGCCTCTAGGGCACTTCTGACATGGCCATCAAGGGGCTCATGATCTTTTCTACCCTGGATGACATCAATGTCCTTTTCTGCTAAGCCTGTGCTCACAGTTTCTTGACTTCGACCCTCAGATATTCTGTACCCTATAACCCAATTCACATGGTCTCCTTTGAATTTTGTCCTCCCTAGAACTATTGCACAGTTAAAGAAAACACCTGGTTTGATGAGTGTGAAGTTTCCCCAGGAACATTTGGTTTGATGATAGAAACAAAAAGATAAGGCATAGATGACCAAATTCTGATTCAAACTTTCCTCGAATGTCTCTGAAGGAAAATCTCATTGTTGTGCCCTTAGTTAGGCTCCACCTCAAATGAATGATTTTTGCCCATTTAACTCATTAATATCTTTTTGCTCATTCATTTATCCCTCTAATAGGATATTTTATTATAACTGTTTGCTTATGCATCTATCATCCCTATTAAAACCAATGTCTTCAATTCTAGAAATAGTGGTGGTATCATAAGACATGAGAGAAGTTTTAGCTTTTTACTAATTTCCATCAGTAATTTCCCCCCGACCTGGACACATAACTGATATTTTCTCAGTCTTATACAAATAATGAACAGACATTTTCAAAAACATTATGCTAATTTTTATTTTGTTTTTCTAAGTTGCTTTATCTTGAGAGAGTAAGAAAGCTCAAGTGAGGGAGAGGCAGAGAGAGAGAGAGAGGGAGAGAGAGAATCCCAAGCAGGTTCCATGCTCTGCACAGAGCCTGACAAAGGGCTCGATATCATGACTGGGAGATCATGACCTGAGCTAATATCAACAGTCAGATGCTTAAATGACTGAGCCACACAGGCACCCCCTCACTTTGCTAATTTTTAGACTGACCTATAACAAATAATCTGAGTTTAGAAACTTCACTTGAAACGGAAACATAGTTTACTGACAAGTAAACTGACAAGTTTCTTAGCTCCTGAATTGTCATCTCTAAACTGTAAGATAGAAATTCTGGATGTACCACCAGACAGAGCTAAGTCTTTTCCTCCTCTAGATTACTAACTTGTAAATCCATGCCAAGAAAGCAAGAGCCTTCCTTAAATGTTTCCTGAATAATTCATAATCATAAGACATCTGCATCTCAAGAGCGTTCTTTCCTTTATAACAAACTAAGGAAATATTCACAATTTGCCATGATTTAAGAAAGTTTCTGGGAGTGATATCTATAAGGAGGGAATTTCAATGGTGGGAACTTCAATTAAAAAATCATCCAGTAGTTTCTCTTTCAACTTATCTTGAGAAACAGCCCCATCCTTTTCATATTGTGCTTGGTTTTCTTTCAAGCATCCTGACCCAACTATATTTATTTTTGCCTTCACTGATTTATTAAAAAAGCAGCAATTAAGAAAATATTGCACGCCAGCCTTAAAAGTTTTTACATGTTCTGTGAACTCCCTCTGGACTGATAATAGAACACTGGGACTAGACCTTTCCCTTGGGCAGTCCAGAAACTTCCAAAGAAACACATCTCAAATTCTTTTCTTTAGCTAAAATCAAATGACATTTTAAGATTTCAGCACCATTCTTAAAACAGGGTTCCTACTTTGGGGCACCTGGGTGGCTCAGTCAGTTGAGCATCCGACTTCAGCTCAGGTCATGATCTTGCAGTCCATGGGTTCTGGCCCTGCATCAGGCTCTGTGCTAACAGCTCAGAGCCTGGAGCCTGTTTCAGATTCTATGTCTCCCTCTCTCTCTCTGCCCCTTCCCTGCTCATGCTCTGTCTCTATCTGTCTCAAAAATAATTAAATGTCAAAAATAGTTTTAAAAAAGATTCCTACTCTTTTTATCTTTTATAGACACTCTTCTATTTTTATTAGCTACTTAATAATATTGTTCACCAATTTACTTATTAACAATTAAGAATTTCATTCCTAGAAGCTCAGGTGAAGTTAATTGGCTCTACTGTCCTCATTAAGTCTTAGGAAGGCATCATGGACACAGAATTCTAAATTGCTGTGCCTTGACAATGACAAACATTTTCCACAAGGCCTTTTTCTGTAGAAATTTAGATCAAAAGCAACAAAGTTTAAGGAGGCAGTACACACTGATTATTGAACTAGCAGTGAGATGTAGAGAGACAGAGAAACACACAGAGAGAAAGAGACTGAGAGAAAGAGAAGACTCTAATTAAAAAAAATGTTTATTCATTTATTTTTGAAAGAGAGAGAGAGAGAGAGAGAGAGAGAGAGAGCACACACAACCTTGGGAGGGGCAGAGAGAGGAGACACAGAATCCAAAGCAGTCTCCAGGCTCTGAGCTGACACAGAGCTCAACGCATAAACTGTGAGATCATGACCCAAGCCAAAGTCAGACACTTAACCTACTGAGCCACCCAGGCGCCCTTCTTCTTTACAATTAAAATGCACACTAATAAATGTGGAAGGAATGTATAGAACTAAAAAATCTCCATTTTGCAACTCTTCATTTTTTTAGGGTCAACGATAGATGCTAAAACCATTGGCTGAAAGACTGTCATGAAAACTGAATGCCCGCATTATCTCAAAGTGTTGTGATGCAGATTATTTACAAATTACAAATGGAAAATGTACCTCTACATTTGGTAATCATCATCTTAACTAGCTAATCAGACAGCCTCACCAATAAGGAAACCTCTTGACTTTATTTGCTGCCTGATGTGGCACAATAAATATACAATATTACCTATGCTGTTTTCTTGCTACAAACGTTTTGTCTATATCGAATTATAAAGAAACAGTTGTACAAATTCAGAGTTAATTCTAAATAGAATATTTTAGAAGATACTTATCTGAACTCAAAAATGTCATTGTCACAAAAGAGACAGAGTGACAGAGAGAGAGAAAGAAAGATCAAAAGCAAATGTATAGTGTAAATCTTGATTGTATCCAAGATTTTAAAAGTATATGAAAGATAATATTAAGACAATTGGAAACATTTAATTATATAATCTATTTAATTCTCAAGGGCAGTTGATGTTGTTTTGGTTTGAATAGAAATATATATTTAATATAAAATTATGTATAATATATAATGTAAATAGAAAATAGAAAATTAAATATACATAATATTACATATAATATTTAGATATAAATATATATAATATAAAATTAAAAAGCCTTTATTCATGAGTTGCTAATTTTTAAGTAACTAAATAGTTCAGCATAAAATGTATACTTAGGTTTTACATGTGTGTATATAGACACATATATACATATGTATACATATATCCACATACAAAGAAGAAAAACAAAAGCATAAAATGTACACTTGTGTATCTAGGTGAAGAGTATTCATAGTCTATTTTTTCAACTTTTCTGTAAGTTTAATTCCTCAAAGTAAAAAGTGGGGGGGAGGGAAGACACAAGATATCTACTTTTGACCAAAAGCATTCTAATCAGTTAAAATTGTAATAAAAATTATAAGTTGGCGTTAAAAAAAAAAAAAGGCTTGTTTCTCCTGGCTCTGCCATTTAATAGGTGTGTGATCTTAGATAGGTCACTTAGCTTAGAAATAAATTTTTTTAATCTATAAAGTAAGGAGATGATGCTCATAAAAAAAGGACAAAGAAACCAAGGGTATCCCAAAACTTGTGTTTTATTATCTTCCTTTACGTACTATGGTATGAAAAGGAAAATGCTGAAATTATTATCACTCTCCTCTCCTCCCTCCCTTTCCTTTCTCAAATAAAATGTGCATCAAAGGAAAATGTGACTAGCTACCTTTCATTTTCTAATAAAATGAGAATTCCACTACCTTCATCTTATGGTTGATGATTGCCATGTGCAGCTCAGAAGATGCTGGAAGATTTCATGTGGAAAAACTAGAAAATTGTCACCTTGTGATCATTTCTATTGTTGTATCACAATAGAGAATAAGGGTTAAACTCAATTAACCATTTTTCCCATGTTCCAAAGAATGTTTTTTATTCTGCAGTGGCCAGCAGACCTTGATTTCTGTTGCTAGGAAACCTGGAAGGCTCTTTTAGTCCTCATGGAAACCATGCTTAATGCAATCACTTTGGCTGCTTATTTACTGGCTGCTTGGCTTGATGCCAATTCAAGGAAGGTTTACTTCAGACCTTTGCAAGGTAAACTAGGAGTGGCAAACTGCTAGTATGGGGACCTAGAGCAAGCTGCTGCAAAATATGCCAAAATGGCATATGGATTATTTTGAGTTTAAGTGACTTAAGAAACAGCTAGTGCAAGAAGATTCTGATTCTCCTTTGTCTTCAGAATGTAAGAAATAAACCCTCCATGTGAAAGGTACCCTCTCTGCACCAGGAGGTAGAGATATCTTTATCATCCAAGATAGGGAATTTAGGGCGGAAAGAGCCTATATAAGTAAACCTTGGTACTTTTACTAATCTACACTAGCCGAAATTCTGATTAGAATTCCTTACTAATTAAAGCTCCCAAATGTAAGTTTTCTTTGTCATTTCCTCACAGATTTATGCTTCTTTGTCTAAAAAGTATAAAACCTGCCCACCTTGGTCACCTCTTAGGTCCCATAGTGTGTTCAAATTAGATTTTCTCGCGTTAATCTGTCTCATGGCACTTTCTGTCTTAGACCAGCCAGAAGAACCTTGAAGGATAGAGGAAATTGTGTCCTCTTCAACACTAGCCCTAGGAGCTTTGTGAAGCACCTCAGTGCTTCTTGAAGGTGGGAGAGGGCAGGAGGACAAGGGGGCACTACCCCCTCCCTCCTCAAGAAAGACAATTCCATTTTGATCTGCTTTAATGTTAGGCTCCATTTGAAGATAATATATCATTGGAAGGTAGGAAAGAATTAAAAAAAAAAAAACAAAAAACAACTTTGAAGACCCTGACCTAATCTACCACAAAACATAGACCAAAACTCAGAGAATTAACTTGCCCAAAGCTATGCAGCTCATAAACACCAAAGCTGTAGATTAAGCTGGTTCCTCTGACTTTAAATCTTTCCATTAGCCCACACTTCCTGTTCCTAGGATTGAGCAAGCAATGTAACTATACATACAATAGCAATATTTAAAGACAATATGAGGGTTTCATGAACAAAGCTTTATGCTAATGGACTTGAAAAGTTTGACAAATGGATGATTTTGTAAACAGTGCTACTCAAAGTGCAGTCAGCTGACTGGTCTAAAAACTATTTGTTACCAGTCTGACATGAAGTAAGTACAGAAAATGAGAGTAAGTACTTAGAACCAGTGAAAGCATGTTTTATACTCAGCAACATCCGAGCATACAATTTCATATTTTACAAAATATTGGTCTGCAATGAATTAAGAAAGTCCATCTTAGAAAACTGTAACTTATAAAAACTGACTTAAGAAGAAATAGAAAATATAAAAGGAAAAATAACATTTTAAACACATTTAAAATTAACAGCCATTTTCAAAAAAATGGATTAATGGATCAAATCTATCCCCCTAAAAATCCTCCAGTTCATAATCATTTATATGCAAATTATCTCAAGCTTCTACTGAAGGATCATATTTCTATTTTATATATACTCTCTCAGGGATCAGGACAACAGGAAAAGTAACCCAATTCATTAATGAAGTCAGTATAATCTCATATCTAAACTAGACAATGAAAGTACAGGAAAAACAAACAAACAATATCCTAAAATCCAATCTTTCTCATGACCTTAAATACAAAAATATAAAATCAGGCCATGTATATATTATGGTTAAGCATTAAATTTGGATATTCTATGATTAAGCATTAAATTTGGATATTCTATTAATATGTCACAATATTGATAGTTTAGAGAGAGAAGTAACAAATCATTAATAAGTGAAGAAAACCACGTATAGAAATGCAAACAAGCAAATTTCATGAAAAGAGAAAAATTATTGGCCAACTAGAAAAAAAGGGAACTTTTTTTTTTAATTTTACATTTTATTTATTTCTGAGGGAGAGAGAGAGAGTGCTCATGAGCAAGCAGGGGAGGGTCAGAAAGAGAGGGAGACACAGAATCCGAAACAGGCTCCAGGCTCTGAGCGGGCTGTCAGCACAGAGCCCGACACGGGGCTTGAACCCAAAAACTGTGAGATCATGACCTGAGCTGAAGTCGGATGCCCATCCGAGTGAGCCACCCAGGTTCCCCAGGGAACATTTTTAAAAGGTATCTTTTAAATCTGTCATAAATGTCAAAAAGAAAACATACTCTTTAAAATTAGGAATGAGAAAGTTTTCCAGCTATCATTATTTCTTTTCTGATGGTGCATATTGGAGGTGGAGGAGAGAACAGTTATACTGATTAGAAAGGCGGGCCAAAACTTTCACCATTGGCATTACTGTCCACATAGAAAATCTTAGAACTTAAGCAAATTATTAGAACAAATAAGGAATTTTGGATTTTATTAAGATACTACATATAATATAAAAATATTCTTTGCACTAGCATGAAAAAGCAACAAATAATAAAATAATACAATTTTAGAAGATATTACTTATATTAGTAACTGAATTGATAAGCTGTCTAGGAACAAATCTAATAAAAATGGGCAATATTTTTTTTAAATGTATAAAAGTTCACTGGAGGACATAAAAAATCTCACTATTAGAGTGCTACATTGTCTTAATGAATGGAAACACTCCTTATTATAAAGGTGTCAATTCTTCCCAAATTAATTCATAAATTCAATATAATTGAAGTTACCTTCTCACCATTTTTTGAGGATCTGGACAAGCTGATTCTGAAATCTTACGGAAAAGTAAAAGGCCAACAGAAGCCAATAAAATCTAGAAGAAAGAAGAGGGGGAGGGCAATGGGGGGAGGAAAAAGAGATACATTATTTATAATTTATTTATTAAATTTTATTTTAACTTATTAAATTTATTTATTGATAAAACTATTGCAATTATAAAACTATAGAAGAATTGAACAATGAAAACATCTAGAAATAGACCCACAAATACAAGGAAATTTATAATATGATAAATGATATTATACATTAGTGGGGAAAGGGTATTCTTTTCAACAAATCATGTGGTATAATTGATTATCTATATGGAAAGATAAAATTAAGCCCTTATTCATTTTATTTACAAATTCACATTCCCAGATGGCATGAAAGCTGAAATTTAACACACACACACAACTTAGAATGAAGCATGGAAAAATCTTTAGAATATAGAACTAAAGAAGCATTTTCTTTAAAAAAATGAAAAATATTAATAAATTTAACTACATTAAAAAGTAAATTTTAACTACATTAGAAATCAAAATTTACTATAAACAAAGTAAGAAAGGAAGTCATAGACTGGGAAAATCCATGGGAACCACATATAAATCCTAAACTCTACAAAGAATCCCTACAATAACACAGTAGAAATATAAGCAAAGCATTTGAACAGACAATTTAAACAGCAAGAAGCACAGAGGTGCCTGAGTGGCTCAGTTGGTTAAGCATCTGACTCGTGTTGAGCATCTAAACTCAGGTCATGATCTTGTGGTTCGTGAGTTTGAGCCTCACATCTGGCTCTCTGCTCTCAGCAGAGAGCCCACTTGTATTCTCTGTCTCCCTTGCTCTCTGCCCCTCCCCCACTTATGGTCTGTCTTTCTGAAAATAAATAAATAAACTTTTAAAAAAAGCGGGAAGCACAAATAGACCATGGCATATGAAAATATACTCAACTTCACTGGGTATCTGGGAATTGAAAATAAAAAAAGTGAAGTACCATTTGAAACCATCAGATCAGCAAAATATAATCTGTTGACACCAAGTTTTAGTGTAATGTTACACATTATATGAGATTGTAAATTAGTGCAAACTTCTCAGGGAGCAATTTGCCAATATTTGGCAAAGTTTAAATTAGTACTGTTCAGCAACAGTATCTGAAATAGTATTTGTAAACACTAGACGGGAGTGCTAAGATGAATGTATAAGCATGTTGATTATATTACGGGAGTGCTAAGATGAATGTATAAGCATGTTGATTATATTCTTTGCTTTAAAAAATATTCTTTGCTTTAAAAATAATGGGGGGAAATGCCTGCCCTTGAATAGATTAGATTATTTATTTATTTAAAATTTATTTTAATGTTTATTTATTTTTGTGAGAGAAAGAGAGACAGAGCATGAGCGGGGGAGGGGCAGAGAGAGAGGGAGACACCGAATATGAAGCAGCCTCCAGGCTCTGAGCTGTCAGCACAGAGCCCAGTGTGGGGCTTGAAGCCATGAACTGTGAGATCATGACCTGAGCCGAAGTCGGAAGCTCAACTGACTGAGCCATCCAGGCTCCCCAATATATTGGATTTTTAAAGGACTCTTTATTTTGAGAGAGAGAGTTCAAGTGCAAGCTTAGGAAGGGCAGAGGGAGAGGGAGAGAGAGAATATTAAACAGGCTCCATGCGCAGCACTGATAAAGCTCCATCTCCTGACCATGAGACAATGACCTGAGCCAAAATCAGGAGTCGACACATAACCACTAGGCTACTCAGGCACCCAAAAGAATTTGTTTTATTTAAAAGAATATTAAACAATCTTAAAGCTATATTTAGCAATATTCACACTGATACATTTCCAAAACATTGGTTTGAGTACAAAAAGCAAATTGAAAAAAGACATGTAAAATATATCATCCGTGTAGATTTAAAAAGCTATGCAAGATCATATATATTTTTATAAATGAGAACACATAGTAAAAGTCCTAAAAATCACATGGGAATGATCTGTGCCAGTGTTAGGAGGTACCCCCTCTGAGACAGGGGGTGGGGGTGAAGGCGGGCTTTCCTCTGTCTTTAAAGTTTCATTTCTTTAAAAACAAGAATACTGAACAAACGAGGTGTGTTCGTAATGACAATAACACCTAAACATCTTGGTGATGAATACATGAGTGCCATCTAATTTGTTGTACTTTGGATTGTGAAGATGACAAATCACTCATTTGATTTTGTTTTTTTAAAAAGATAAGACAAGGGTCAAAGAGTCATTCACACTCCAGAACATAGTCCACAGCCTGGAGCACACTGCTGACACTACCTTTTGGCAGGGGGCGTGGCCAAGCCTAGCCATTGGCTGGCAACTGGTGGAAGCCACTCCGCCTTCAACTTACAACAGTGACTGACCAGAGGTCAGCCTGGGCCGCTAGGAGTCATCTTAGGTCATCCCAGTACATACTGGGGCTTTAGTGGCTTAGAAAACCCAGGTGATGGGGCGCCTGGGTCACTCAATCAGTTAAGCGTCTAACTCTTGGTTTCAGCTCAGGTCATGATCTCAGGGTTTTGTCAGTTCGAGCCCCACATCAGGCTCTGCACTGACAACTTGGAGTCTCCTTCAGATTCTGTGTCTCCCTCTCTCTCTCTCTGCCCTTCCCTCCACTTGCTTTGTCTCTGTCTCTCTCAAACTAAATAAACTTAAAAAAGAAAGAAAGAAAGAAAGAAATCCAGGTGTTTTGTTTGCTTGATTTTGTTTTGGTTTTGCTTCTCTTCTCCTGTAGGTCAAGGAGGAAGGTGAACAGCAGGTCCCTCACAGAGCCTTGCACGAGCAGCACCTTCTGGATGGTGCTGCTCAGTCCTCTGCATTTGCCCTTGGCAGCAGGGGTTCTGTCCATTTCCTCTCTCCGGAGCACCGGAAGGCCTGATCTTGTGTGAATGAAAGGACACAGTGGTCACGAAAAGATTCGTGTCCAGGTATCATGGCACACGGGGAGTTCTAAGAAAAAAAAAAAACAAAAAAAACAACATTCTGTTTCAGCCTCACCCACTGACCTTCTGTGGGTGAGTGTTTGGTGAAACAGCAATATCTTCTGAATGCTTCGATGGATGGCTTTGTAACCTGGAGGAGAGTTGCTGCTTCTAAATATAATTGACATGGCTTTCCTGCCTCCATTCGGGGTATCCATTTTCCACCACATAATCTTCCTATTGTCCACACTGATTCCTGTTTGGTTTGGCAGGGTGAACTGCTGGCAGACTTCCTCGGTGCTGAATTCTCCATACTCCACTGTGCAGAGGTTACTGAAATAACAACGAGCTCTCCCTCACTCTTGGAACATGAGCCAAGAGCGACACAAATTGTGAAATTTGTTTCTGGTTACCAGGAAAACTTAAAGAAATCCCAATGAAGCAAAAAGGTCGACCAAATTCTTTCCAACATTTGAACAAAAAAGGTATTTTTCGGGTCTTAGATTTATGGAAGTCAATGCTCCAGCTCCCAGCCAGACTTTCAAGCCTCCTATTCTTTGCACTACATTATTTAAACACACTGTAAATACCCTTAGTTGCTCTAATAGCAGCTCCATATTGTGCAAGACGGCCATGGTCTGAAGACCTTGTTGAATCTGAAAGGCACAAGTTCTGTTTCTGGCACATCAGCTCGAATCAGGACTGTGCTTAGAGTGCCAATGAAGTCCACATTTTGTCGGCTAGACAAGCAGGTCATTTATTTGGAAAGACTTTGACTCCCTTCCCAGAGTAAAATGTGGTCCTTTATACCCAGCAGGCTTAGAATAAAAGCTTCTTAACCGACTTGATCAGTGTCCTGAACTTTAAGGTGTAGGAAAGTCCTTCTGGTAATTTGGAAATGGAGGAAAGATGGAAAATCCTTGCCTGGAAAGAAAGTCCCCTGGGGGTTCCTGCCATGGTATTTTTCTAACTTGTGTATTGAGTGAAGGTTTATATTGTTTATTGAAAATATTATGTCCTGTGATGACACCCCAAGTCTGAGGAAAAACAAAAACAAAAACAAAAAAGCAATGAAGAAAAAATGGGATATCTGAAGCCTCCGAGATAAAACTTAAAAAAACCCATGAGTATCTATCAAACAACCAGCTGAGTAAATATAATGTACCAGTTCTGTGCTAAGTTCTCAGGGGATAAATATGAATAAGACACATGTCTTGCCTTTAAAGAGTTTGGGGAAGGCAGGCGAGATTGGAAGGGAGACATAGTGATGATCTCATTGTAGATGTGCCCTGATAGCAGTGGGTTTAACCAGGACTGGGAACCTCTCCCTCCCTACAGACGATTTATCTGCTCTGTTCTGCTTACTACTTACAGGCCTCTGTCAAACACTTCTGGACCACTGGGTTCTGGCACTTTTTTCCACCGTGACAAGTAGGAACACTCCTTCCACTTCCTTCCTGAAATGAACTTTTTTGAAGGAAGGTTAAGATGGAACTATTGGGCTGTTAATGGCATAGTTCTTTCTACTCTTAATAGCCCTTGCCATCTAGGGTGCCATGCCAGGTCTTCCCCTACCAAACAAAAAATCATCCACACACTCAGCTTTCCTTTGGCAGAAAGTAGCAAAAATAAAAATGTAAATATACTATGTAAATAATGTCTTCCTGTGTGCATTCTTGTTCAGTGTACAACCTGAATGGCCAGCCATGGTGATCCAACACTACAAGGTTGGAAAGGACTTAGGTCAGAGGAAAGCTTCCCCTAAAACATCTACTCTGCATCATCCAAGTCTTGTTGCAGAAGCCGGACAATTCTTCAAGACTTTTTCACAAAGTGTTACTTTAGGGATTCTGTTTTCTTTTCCTTTTGTCTAGCCCCTCTTCTGGAAATGTACCATACACCCTGGCCATCAGACAAACCTGTACTGATTTAATTCAACTGTCTCTTTCAAATTCTGCCTCAAAAAGCTCCTGGGCTGGGATGTCCCCAAACTGGGGGCTAGACTTCTGAGAGCACATAAAAGATCCAGAAGAGTCCTAACTTCAGAGGTTCACATGGACCTACCCCCCAAATAACCTGTTATTCAAATAAAGCAGTTAGTAAATAGCCTAAAATGTTTCTTCTGTTCATTTCCTCCTCCAGATCAGAGAGAACTCTCCTGAGCAACCTGTAAGTTCAAGTTGAGGTATTAAGTATGAGTCTGAACAGATCCCTTCTGTTTTCTTTAGAACTGCATTGACTAAAATGGACTCTGCTAGATACTGGCATGCATGGGGGCTGGAGGTTAGGTGCAAAGATAAATGGAAATGGTCCCTGCCCTCAAGTAGCAAATAAAAATAAGGATGCTTCACATTTAGAGTTTCCCAGTTATTTTCACATATATCAACACTCACAACAGGTTTGAGAGAGAGGTAGATAGTATTTTATATATATATATATATATTTTTTTTATAGGTAAAGAGGATAAGGCTCAGAGAGGAGCAGTCCAAGATTACGCAAATAGTACGAGTTGAAGTGGCACCAGAAACTGAATACTCTGCTCCAAATCATATCTTTCCCTATGGGTGCAGGCAATCTTCACAGTTCAGAGAGGACAAAAGCATCTTTAGTGTCACAACAACAGTGCAAACAAAGAGTTGTGGGCCCAGAGGAAAAGGGAGATGTTGTCCTGAGGGTAAGGTGAGGTGGGTGGGGTAGGAGACCAGGAAGCCTAAGATAGCATGGGTGGGGTTTTAATTGGCAAGTCCCAGTGAAAAGGAGAATGGGATGAAGAATCGCCAGAGACAGCCATACGGGAGAAAGGAGAACTTCAGGTCCCTTGGGAAATAGTCAAGGGTGGCTGGTATGAAGGGTACACAGGGCACAGAGGCTTTGAAGCAAGAGTAAGGTAAGGGAGGCGGTCCCCATCCTGGCTGCTGAGAGTCGATGAGTGCAGTAGGCACGGAAGGCACTGGGGTTTGAAGGAGTGACATTAATTTAACAGCAGGATGAAGAAGGAATTAGCAGAAGAGACAGAAAAGGAGGTAGAGACATTCCCAGATACTATCCAGGCCAAAGGAAGAAGTGAGGGGTCTCAATAGGATAGTGATAGTGGGACCAGAAAGCAGGAAGTGTGGGTGATGAGAAATTCACCTTCTTCTCTCTATTTTTGGAGATTCAGAAGAGGACTTTCAAATGCTCACACATGTATGCATTAAGCAATCACATTTGTTTGCACGAATGGAATCCTATTTGTCAGAATCCCCTTTCTGGGAGCCGATTTCATTTTTTAAAAAATTAAGTAGATGAAGGGCGGAGATGCTCTGGCAGAAGAAAGCTCATTGGGTGCCTGGAGGTCCAGCTTCCAAAGGTGCACTCAGGCCTAGCCTGACAATAAAATCTCAGGTGGTATTCAAATACCATCTAAATGCACATGATCTCTGTGGGCACATTGTCTCTGTTTTTGTTTTATTTTGTGATAATATCGAACTCAGATTCTTTTGTACTATCTGTGACTGACCCTAGCCAAATATTGCTCTGTAAATATTTCATAATCAGGGCTCAGGAAGATGCCTGTTCCCAGTGAGACAAGCTGGCTTTATGTGCATTTTTGGCCAGCCAGTCGGTCACACTTTTACAGGTTGGGATGCAGCAATGACCAACAGAGTCAGTCTCTGAGCTCAAGGACATTATAAACTAGTGGAGGGGCCCACAGCAAATGCAGGTTAGCAAATAATACTATTAGGTATAATCAAGTGGTATGAAAAAAGGTAGTAATATTGAAAGCAAAGGAGGAAAGGCAGTCTGTTGTTTGAACTGTGGCCTGAAAGACAAGAAGGACTAAGTGCCACGTAGATCTGGGAGGTATCAGTTTTAAACAGCAGGACCAGCAAGTGCCAAATCAACGAACCTGGAACCACTCAGTGTGTTGGAGGGTCAAAGACAAGGCCCCTGCGGCTGGGGAGTGGGGAGTGAGTGGGAAAAGTGTAGCAGATGGGGTTCTCCTTTGGCAAGGGGAGATCAATAGGCCTTATGTCTGGTGGGCAATGCATGTGATTTCATTCTGACTCTTCTTAGAAGCTGTCAGGGGAGTAAAATGGTCTGGGTTGCACTGTTACAAGGCTCACCCAGGCTGCTGTGTGAAAATGGACTTTGAAAGAACAAGAGTGAGAAAAAAATAAAGGAACAAGAGTGGACAGAGACAGGCCAGTGAGGCAAGATAGGATGTTGTTGGGCTACAGCTGAATCAATTAGGGAGTAGGCTTTGACTGAGTTAGAGACATTTTGGAGGTAGAGTCAACAGAACTCGGAAGCAGATTTGAGTGGGATGTTATAGAGCAACAGTAATCCACAACAACCCTTATATTTTGATCTTAAATAATTTGGTGGAAGGTGGTACCATTTACAGAGCCGGAAAAGCCCTGGATGGGAGTTGATTTTGCCCAGGGCCTGGGTTGGGAGGCTGGATAAGAATCAGCAGCTCTGCTTTGACTTTTAAGTAGCAGAGATTCAAGAAGAGATACATGCAGAGTGGGCAGTTGGAGGCTGAGGTTCAGAGTGAAACTGAGTAGGAGACACCGATTTTTAAACTTAAATGATCAATCAATAGTATCTTTGAGTGCTTACAGTGTACTGAGAACCACTGGAAGAAAAATATTTTCCATTGTCAGCAAATGGTTTCTCCTTGAGACCTCTCTGAATAGTACAGAGCTAAGGCTTTGCCTGTGGGCAGGAGAGTGAGATGAACACCCACCTGTTTCTCAGAAGAGATTTTCCAGGGTAACCATCTGGCATCCTCTGCAGAATGCCAGGTCTTTGGCACAAGCTTGTCTTTAAAATAACAACACAATTAGGCTTCTGTGAAGCATGGTGCTGTGTAAATCCACCGTGTTAGAGATACCATCTTGACATCTAGGTACCATTCCAACAGCATCACGCTGCACTCAGACAAAGGGGTCTTTCATTATGTTTTGTGTTTAACCTCAGATGAAAATAGCTATGTGGGAAAACAAATTTCTCATGGGTTGTAAGTACTATTCAGACCAATTAATACTGTCTATCTATAGTATCTTCAAGTGTTAAATTTCTTTGAAGCAACTCTTGATGCTGCCAGTCCTTAAATGAATCAGCTTAATGTTAACAATGTAGTATGGACATTATTTGTATTATTTATGTTGTGTTGTATTATTTAAAATTTTCTTACTCTGCAGAGGCAGCTCTCTCAAGCATATTAAAGGCATATTCCTTGCTAGAATTAGAGAGAGAAAGAGAGAGGGGCACCTGGGTGGCTCAACTTCGGCTCAAGTCATGATCTCACAGTTTGTGGGTTTGAGCCCCGCATTGGACTCTGTGCTGCCAGCTAGCTCAGAGCCTGGAGCCTGCTTCAGATTCTGTGTCTTCCCCTCTCTCTGACCCTCCCCTGCTCATGCTGTCTCACTCTCTCAGAAATAAATTTTAAAAAGAGGAAAGAAAGAAAGAAAGGAAAGAAAGAAAGGAAAGAAAGAAAGAAAGAAAGAAAGGAAAGAAAGAAAGAAAGAAAGAAAGAAAGAAAGAAAGAAAGAAAGAAAGAAAGAAAGAAAGAAAGAGAAAGAAAGGAAGGAAGGAAAAAAGGAAGAAAGAATATTTAAGGCAAAAATCTATAGGGACCGGAGGTATGCTGGTGACTTTAGTAGTCAGCAAGACAAAGATGTTAAACAATTACAACTTTCTGCTTTTTCTCTCACGTATTTATCATTCTTAGGGTGCCAATCTTAGAAATCTAGACTAGGAATCTTAACCAACTGAGCCACCCAGGTACCCCACTAGACTAGGAGAGCCCTGAGAATTGTTAATTTATCTACCAATCCATCCATTCATTAGTTCACCTCAAAAAGAATATTTTCAGTGACGGTGGGGAATATTTTCAGTGATACACTTGTCAAGGAAAGAGATATGGTATCCACCCTTAAATTAGTTCATGTTTTAGTACTTTAATAAGCAATTTCCTGGATACTAATAAGTAATAAAATACGTAACTACAGAAGTTCCTTAATTAAATTGTAATGATGGTACCCGGGGGAAGTACAAAGTACAACAAGAATACTTAACAAAGCACCACACCTGGGTGGGGACAAAGGGCAGGTGAGGAAAGGTTTTTTGAAGAAATTATATTTCATTTAAGACCTGAATGATGAATACAAATGAACCAGGGAAAGGAGTAAGAGGAAGTAGCCCTAAAGAACTGCAGATATAGGTGTGGAAATAGGACACATCCCTGAAGTACTGCAATATGACCTGACCTTATCAGTGCCATTAGCATAGTTTCAAATGGAACAAGACACACAGAGTCCTTTTATTCTTTGTTTACTCCATTCCTGGGTTTTTATTTATTTATTTTTTATTTATTTTTGCTTTCATTTTTCAATTGAGGCAACCTGGAATGAGCTCCTTGCTCCATAACCTAGTTGTGTGACCTTGGGTTGATACAATAGCACTACACAGTTATAAGGGTTCAATGAGATGACAGTGCCTAGCACAGTGACCAGTGCATTCTAGGTGTTCAGTAGGTTTGGTTCTTCTCCTTGCACATAAGCAATCAGCATCCACACAATGCCCATAACGACATAGCAGAAGGATGACATCAGAAAATAGTCATCTACGAGGCATTTTACTTAGTCTTGAGTTGATGACAGGTTTTCAAAAAGTGTCAGTGATGCAGGAAATTGAAAGGAAAGGAGGTGTGGAGAGCCATTATATTATGATGAAAGGTTCAAGAACAGGATGGTATGGACAGGGTAAATTCCAGTTAGGCCACAACGCAAGATAAATGGAGGGATGAGTGAGGAATGAGACTGCATAAGTGTGTTGGAGCCAGATTATTTTCAACTCTGAATGATAAGCTAAAGAATGTTTATTTTATCTTACAAGCAATAGGGAGTCATTTAAGGCTTTGAATAAGAAGAAAGAATTGAATTAGACAGTGTAATTTTGCCGAATGAATAGGGGAAAAAGAGTCTAGGAGCATTGAGAATATTTAGCAGATTTTATCTAGGAGTGACTTAGGGTGAGTGTAGCAAGAAGGAACAGGTGGGAAGAGATTATAAACCAAGAGCTGAGTGTATCTGGTAATGAGGGTTATGTGAGAGCTGAGAGAGAGGAAAGAATTATCTATAAATCTACGGGTGGAGCCTAAGTGGAACAGCTAATGCCAGTGGGGATGTCAGCAAGAGCCGCTGCTTTTAGGGTTTCCCATTTCCCAACTCCCCAGAAAGAGATGAGGTATGATTCAGCTTTAGAAACCTTATCCTAAAGAGTTAGGAAATGTTGGGAAGAAAATGCTCACAGCCTGCTGAAATGAAGAGCTAGAATTTGGCCAACCCATTGAGGCTATCCAAGAAGATGACTTTGGCAATCATCCACATAAGACTAATGGTTAAAACTATAGAAATCCATGAGATCAGAGCCTTGGGTGCTAACACTGAAAGAATAGGAGGCAGAAAAGGAGGCAGCCATAAATGGGCAAGCAGTAATCTGGGAATTAGGGGACCATCTAATGATTGCACTCTTATGAAAACAATGGGGATTTTTAAAAAAGCGTTTGAGATTGGGTGTTTGGGTGGCTCGGTCAGTTGAGCATCTGACTCTTGATTTTGGCTCAGGTCGTGATCTCATCGTCCGTGAGACTGAGTCCCAAGTTAGTTCACACTGATAGCACAGAGTCTGCTTGAGATTCTGTCTCCCTCTCTCTGCCCCTTCCCTACTCGTGTTCTCCTTCCCTCTCTCTCTCAAAATAAGTAAATAAACTTTAAAAAATAGTTTGAGGTGGCATGATGATGGTGCTGTTTTGAGAATGTCAAGTGCTTCAGGAAATTAAGAAAAGTGAAAAGTTAACAAAGAGCCATGAAATAAGGAAATCAAAACATAAAAGTATGGGTGCCCTCCATGAAAATAGGATCAGTGGGGGGCTAGAATGTGAGGTTAGGCATTAAACAAATGTTTATCTATGTGCACATATATGTGTGTGAGGGGTGTAGTGTATGTGCACATGTACACACAAACACACACACACATTATCCCTGGAAAGTTACACACACACACAAATGGTTGCCTCTAAGAAGGGGAACTAGATATCAATGGGACAAAGATGGGAGGAAGGCTTACTCTTTTTTTTTAATACCCCACGTTTTTTGGATTTTGTATAAAGTATATATACCTTAATTTTAGTAAAACGTAATAAAATTATACTTTTAGAAATTGGTTGATGAAGAAAATGAATAAGTGAGTGTTGACTCTTCTTTCAAAAAGCTTGACAATTCAATCAAGCACAGTGAGATGCTATATTTGCTAATTTTTATTTGTAGACAAAGAAGAAGCATCTGATGGGGAAGTGGCACATACAAGGCAAAAGAGGTGACAGCAGAAGAAGCAATATTCTGACAAAGCAGGTCATACTCTGTTTAAAATCACCAGCGAAATGACAAAGCTCCAAAAGAAGCATCTCTTCCCCAGAGATGATCAAGAAGGAAAAGACAGGTGAGCAGAGATAAAGAGATCCTTTGCAGATGAGGGATTGTCAAGGGACATTTCTGACTCTTGATGAAGTCATGGATCATGGATGAAGTCAATGGATCACAAACACTTAGGCCATTGTCATATCTGTAGAGGAGACAATTCATCCATGAGACTGATAGGTTGTGCTGGGGCAGAAGAAAAGGCACAAATATTTATTAAGAGCTTGTATTAGTTTCCTATTGTTGCATGATAAGTCACTACAAATTTCACAGCTTAATATGGTGCCCATTCCTTATCTCACTGTTCTGAAGGTCAAAAGTCCAGACAGGCTCAACTGGACTCTCAGCTTAGGTTTTCATAAGGCCAAATCAAAGTTTCAGCCGGGTTGGGTTCTTATCTTGAGGCTCTAGGAAATAACTGCTTCTAAGTATATTTGGTTATTGGAAGAATTCAGTTCCTTGCAGCTGTAAGATTGAGGTGCCCATTGCTTTATTTACTGCCAGAGAGGCCTCTCTCTCTCTCTCTCTGATGAAGGGTGCTCCCCTCCATCTTCAACGTCAGCAGTGGGTCATCAAATCCTTGTTGCACTTGGAATCTCTCTGACTTCCTCCTCTGCTGCCAGCCAGAGAAAACTCTCTGGTTTGAAGGGGCTCAGTTGATTAGGTAACTGATTCATAACCTTGATTACATCTGCAAAACCCCTTTACCGTGCTTCATAAGAAATCACAAGAGTAATACCAAGGGGTGGAGATCATAGGAAACATCTTAGAATCCTACCTATCATCAGAAAACCTTTCTGAGTGCTTACAGAGAACCAAGCACTATGTTAGGTTCTGGGCATTACCTTGAAGAAGCTCCATGAGAGTATGGCTCTTAACAGAGTTTATCTTCTGGGGAAATAGATAAGACAATGAATATGTAAAAATAAAATAAGGTAATTCAGACAGGCATATGTTCTCTTAAGAAAATCAAGCATAATGTTATAATAAAGAAAAACTGGGGGTGTGAGTGCTTCTATTTGAGATCAGAGGAGGCCTCTCTAAAATGGCAGTATTCAAATTGACCTTTGAATCATGTAAGGAACTATTGTTCATGGGAAGAACAAGGAGATGGTTTCCAGGGAGTTGGGACAACAGCATTTCTAAGGGAGGAAGAAAGTTGGCATATGTAATGAGGAACAGAAAAGGGAATGATATGGCTATATTGAACATTCCAGTTGTCAGGATATTCTAAAATGACCCTCCCCGAAGAGCATTAATGATCCATTGATAGATTTTATACCTGCTTGACTTCACTTCATTATTGAGCATATTTCTGTAAAAGCAAGACAGATCATCCTTAAAAATCTATCAATTAACTCTAATGACATTTATTGAGCACTTTGTATATGCCAATCATTACTCCAGTTCTAAGAATAAATGAGTGACCAAAACAAACAAATGTCATTTTGACAGCTATGTTGTGCCACTTACATTCTAGTGACACAAGAAACAAAACAAAACAAATATAGAGAGACTGTAAGAAGTGTTAAAGAGAAAAAATAACATTAGGAAAAAGCATAGTAAGTCTTTTCCACTCATCTCTCCACTAATTCCACTATTCATACATCCATTCATACATGCAGATCCATCATACACTGATGGATTGTAGATCACACATTGTGGATACAAACTTAATAAATGATAGGACTTCTTCTTTCAGCAATGACAGAGTTAATGCTATCCAATTTGTTCACTTGACACACTATAGAACTGGAAAATATATATATAAAGGTTTCCACCCTGGAACGTCAGGCAATCCTTAAGAAAACATGAGGTGAGCCCCATGTTTGTCTTTCCTCCTGGGGGCATGTCCTGACCTGCAGCGCAGGGAGATGGAGCCCAACCAGACCACAGTGATTTTGCTGAGCTGTGGAGACTAATAGGAGTGAGTAGGACGGCTAAAACATCTGGGACATTCAGGGCAGGATCCTGGCAAGGGGAGATCTGAGGGAAGAACAGCCCTAAGAATCTGTGTACACATTTTTGGTGAATCCTTGCCTGCAAGTTGACCGATGCATTCAGAAGGAAAATCTTGTGAGTCCTGAAAGAGAATGATTGCTTTAATGCTGAGAGCAGAATAGGAGACAGAAGTTACGTAATGCTAGAAGAAAGAATTCTGACCCAGTTAGAATGGCAGACATCGCAGAACCTTGGGTATTTAGTTAAGACTCCAAAAGCACCACACCCTATCAGCAAAGACCATACCCCAGATAAGAGCCATATCCTAGGACTAATGACAAAACTGGCCCATACAAGCCCTGACAAAGAACCAAAACACATTTCACAGGACAGAGATGATTCCAAGTAATTTAACTGTTTGCCAGACAAAATATGACTCCCTCTAATGAAAGAACCTGTACATCAGATTTTCTACAATGTATTATCCACAGTGTCAATGCTGAATGTACAACCCATTAATTACTATATGTGATTTTTTAAAAAAAGGAAATGTGGTATAAAACCAAGAGAAAAGACAGCCAAGACAGACTCAGACTACTCAGATGTTGGAATTAGAAAACGGATATTAAGCAAGAGAATATAAATATGCTCAAGAATTTAATGGAAAAGGTGGAACTTCTAGTTAACATGAGGAATATCAGCAGATAAGTAACAGCTGTTAAAAACAGAAATACTAGAACAGAAAAGTGTAACATTTGAAATGAAAAATCTGCTGGATGGGGTTCAAAATAGATTGTAGAAGTCAGAAGAAAGAAGTCAAATCCATGGATATTACCCAACCCAAAAAAGAAAAAAAAATTTTTAAAATGAGCAGAACCTCAGGGACCTATGAAAAAGCATCAGGCTGTCTAACATATCTAATAGAATTTCTCAAAGGAGGGAAGAGTGGGAAAATGGAGCAGGAGGAATAAACAAAGGAAGAATAGAAAAAAAGTTTCCAAATTTAGTGAAGAATATGAACCTACAGATTCAAAAGCTCAATGACATGCAAAGAGAATAAACAAAGAAAATGACACCAAGATACAGCACAGTAAACTGCTGAAAATCACATATAAAGAGCAAATCTTAAAAGCAGCCATTATGTACATACATATACGTTTACTTAAAAAGAAACAATGATGGGAACTGATGGCTGGCTTCTTGTCAGAAACAACACAGGCCAGAAGATAATGAAATGACATATAAGTGCTAAAATAAAAATAAATGTCAATCTAGAACTCTATACCTAGTAAAGATACGCTAAAAATAAAGGTAAGGGTGCGTGGTTGGCTCAGTCAGTTAAGCATCCAACTTTGGCTCAGGTCATGATCTCATGGTTCATGGGTTCAAGCCCCACAATGGGCTCTGTGCTGACAGCTCAGAGCCTGGAGCCTGCCTCAGATTCTGTGTCTCCCTCTCTCTCTTCCCCTTCTCTGTTCTCTCTCTCTCTTTTTCAAAAATAAATAAACATTAAAAATTTTTTTAAAATAATAAAAATAAAAATTAAGGTAAAATAAAGATATTCAGATAAATACAAGCTGAGTGTATGTCACCAACAGGTCTGCCTATAAGAAATGCTAACAGAAGTTCTTCCACACACAGAAAAATGATGCCAGGTTGCAACTTGGATCCTGAGGGCAGAATCAGGAGAATTGAAAATGACAGATATATAGGTAAATATAAAAGGCTATCTTTTATTGTCTCTTAATTTCTTCTAAAAATGACTGTTAAAAACAAAAATGGTAACATTTCAAATTGAATTATCAAATAGATATTACTCTTATAACTCAAGGGATAGAGTAGATAAATGTAAATATAGTGATCTAAGTAAAGTAGTGTAATATTGATTTTGCTTTTAATTAATTTCAAAGATAACTTTCATTTAATTTGTGAAAAATTAGGTTACATTATCATAATTTTAGAATGTTTAAAATATCTAGCTGAAATTATAGGTATAGATAAAAATCCAACAGATTAAAAGGAAACAATAAAAAATTATCTTCCACAAACACCCGATCAAGAATTGAAGAGCAAAACCCAAACCAAAACAAAAATAAACAAAATGAAATGTAAAAAACCAAATGGGACAAATATAAAATAAATAATAAGACAGATTTGGACCCTACTATATCAAGAATCGCATTAAATGTAAGTTTGCTAAACATTCCAATTAAAAGCTATAATAGAACAGATAAAAAAGCAAGCTCAACTATATACTGTCAACAAGAATCACACATTAAAGACAGGTTAAGGTAAAGGGATGGAGAATGTATACTGTACAAATATTAACAAAGAAGGAACTTCATAATCATAAAGAATAAATTGATCAGAAAGATAAAACAGACTTAAATATGCATTCACTTATTGATTGACTGATTTTTTTAAATGTTTATTTTTGAGAGAGAGGGAGACAAAATACAAGTGGAGGAGGAACAGAGAGAGGGGGAGATACAGAATTGGAAGCAGGCTCTAGGCTCTGAGCTGTCAGCACAGAGCCAGACGCAGGGGTCAAACCCATGAACCTGAGATCATGACCTGAGCCAAAGTTGGATGCTTTACCCACTGAGCCACCCAGGAGCTCGCATTAACTTTTTAACAGACTTTAATAATAAATGAGCCAACGATTGACAGAACTAATACAAATCCATAATAATTGGAGATTTTAATAACCTCTCCTTGTAATTTATAGAACAAATAAACACACATATGCAAAATTAGTTAAATATAGCAATTGGGAAGATGTTATCAACCCACATGACCTAGCTGACATTTTAGAACACTACACTCAACACTTTAGAATACACATTCTTTCAAGTGCACTGCACTACTCATTAAGATAGGCTGTTTTAATACATTTCAAATTATTGAAATCTTACAACCTAAGATTAAACTAAAAATCAGTAACAATAAAATATACAAATAATAATAAAATATCTAGAAATGATTCCAAACAGTTAGAAATTAAAGAGTACATTAAATAGCCTATGGATCTAAGAATAAACCTAAAGGGAAATATTGGACACATAAGAAACAAAATGAACATGAAATACAACATGCCAAAATTTGTGAGATTCCTATAAGAAGGAGAGTTATACTATTAAATGTTTATGTTAGAAAATAAAAAAATGTAGGGGCGCCTGGGTGGCTTAGTCGGTTAAGCGTCCGACTTTCGCTTAGGTCATGATCTCGCGGTTCATGGGTTCGAGCCCCGCGTCGGGCTCTGTGCTGGCTGCCAGCTCAGAGCCTGGAGCCTATTTCAGAGTCTGTGTCTCCCTCTCTCTCTGACCCTCCCGTGCTCACGCTGTCTCTCTCTCTCTCCTAGAAATAAATAAAAAAAACATTAAAAAAAATTTTTTTTAAAATAAAAAAAAGTAAAGCCACTAAGCAGAGCTTCCATCTTAAAAAGTTAGAAAATAGATTTCATTTGAGCATCTTCATTATGAGTACTAGAAGAAGAAAATAAACAGGTACTGGAAGAAGGTCAATTAATTTTAGGATTTGTATTTGTAGTATAAGGATGGAAGCACTTTTCGCTTCTTTAGCTGTTAAGTGAAATAAAAATTTTTTAAATTTAGAAAAAGGAAAACAAACTATACCCAAAGTAAGTAGAAGAAAGAAAGCAATAACAATAATAAAGAACAAGCAAAATAAATTAGAAAATGTGTAAATAATAAAGAAAATTAACAAAGTCAAACATCATTTTTATAAAATAGTAATAAAATTGATAACTGAGCAAAAAAAAGAGAAAACCCAAATTACTTACATCAACAGTGGATATTGCTACATATTCAAAGGTAATAAAAATGATATTATTAACAACTTTCTGCCAATAAATAAGATAACACATAGAATTGACAAAATCTTTGAAAAACTCATCTTCCTAAAGCAGATTAAAAAGGTAACTGAAGGGGTGCCTGGGTGGCTCAGTAGGTTAAGCGTCTGACTTCAGCTCAGGTCATGATCTCACAGTCTGTGAGTTCAAGCCCCGCATCAGGCTCTGACAGAGCTTAGAGCCTGCTTCAGATTCGGTGTCTCCTTCCCTCTCTGCCCCTCCCCTACTGGCACTCTGTCTGTCTCTCTCTTTCAAAAGTAAATAAACATTAAAAAAAGAAAAAGGTAACTGAAAATCTGAAAAGTCTATATATGGTAAAGAAATTGAATTTAGAACTCAAATCTTTTGAAAGGAAAACTCCAACCCCACATGATTTCACCAATATTTCTATAAAATATTTAAAGGAAAAAAAAACAATTCTACACAAACTTTGTTAGAAAACAGTGAATGAGAGAACATTTCTCAACTCATTTGGTGGGCCCAGAAAAATCTTATTACCAAAATCTGACAAAGACATTACAAATAAAGATAGATATCTTTTATGAATATACACACAAAATCCACATTCTTAACATAGCAAATCAATCCAATACTATATAAAAGGAAAAGTAAATTGTCCAAGTAGGTTTTCATACCAGGAATGCAATCAGTGCAATTAATCAGAGAAATTTAGCACATTAAATGAATAAAAGAGGTAGGGAGCCATCTCAATATTTGCACACACGCAAAAAAAAAAAAACTTTTGACAAATTCATACCCCCATTCATGATTAAAATTCAGCAAGCTAAGAATAGAAATTCACTTCCTGGGGTGTCTGATGGCTCAGTCGATTAAGAGTCTGACTTTGCTCAGGTCATGATCTTGTGATTTGTGCTTTCGAGCCCTACTTCTGGCTCTGTGTTGACAGCTTGGAGTCTGGAGGCTGCTTCAAATTCTGTGTGTGTCTCCCTCTCTCTGCCCCTTCCCTGCTCATGTTCTCCTCTCTCTCTTTCTTAAAAGTAAATAAATATTTTAAAAATTAAAAAAAAAAAAAAAGAAATTCACTTCCTCATCCTGATGAAGGCTGTTTGTGAAAACCCTACAGCTAACATCATACATAATGGTGAAATACTGAATGTTTCCCTCCTTAAATTTGGGTGCAGGAAGATTTATGTTCTCATCACTTTATTCAGCAATGTAGTAAGGTTCATAAACATTGCAATAGAGCAAGAAAAAGAAATAGAGCCATAAACATTGAAAACTTATAAGTAAAACTGTCTTACTTGCAGATGGCATGGTTATTTATGTAGAAAATTCTAATCAATCTATAAAAAGTCTACTGAAACTAACAAGCTAATTTAGCACGGTTCTGAATACAAGGTCACTATACAAAACTCAGCGTCTGTATTCTAGCAACAAAACAGCTTGAAATAAAATTTTAAATGAATTTTAAAATGCCATTTCCAATATGTCACACTATTCACAATTATTTTGGAACCTAAACATAAAGCTAACACCATAAATCTTACAGAAAAAAATACAGAATACTTTTGCTACTTTGAAGTAGGTGCGATTTGCTTAGAAAGCCCACAAAAACCTCTAAACATAAAACAATGATAAATTGGACCTCATTAAAAATTGTAAAAGCCTGCTAATGGAAAGACATTATTAACATAAACAGGCAAGCCACAGACTGGGAGAAAATATTTGTTTGATGAACACACACACATACACACACACATACACATATTTATAAGAAGACAAATCAGTAAAAAAATGAGCAAAAGACTTGAAAAAGACACTTCACAATAGAAGATATTGTTAATGAACTTGTAAAAAGATGTCCAACGTCATTCGTTATCACGGAAATGCAAAAGATATACACCAGCTGTTGGAGAGCATGTGGAGTAAATGGAGCTCTCACACACTGTTGATGAAGTAGGTCACAACCATTCTGGCAAAGTTTGGCAGACTTTTTTATGAACTAAATAAAAATAAATATACTGCATCACCTGTAAATCCATTTGTAGAAATAAAAATATATGCCTACAAAAGGCTTATTCAAGAATGTCTATTGCTGCTGTATTCGTAATAGTCTCAAACTAGAAACGATCCAAGCAACCCAAACTAGAAATAACCCAAATGTTCATCAACAGAATGTATGAACAAATCCTGGTATAGTTATACAATGGAGTGCTAATCAGCAATAAAAACCAGGGGCGCCTGGGTGGCTTAGTCGGTTAAGCGTCCGACTTTCGCTTAGGTCATGATCTCGAGGTTTGTGGGTTTGAGCCCCGCCTCGGGCTCTGTGCTGACTGCCAGCTCGGAGACTGAAGCCTGTTTCAGTCTGTGACTCCCTCTCTCTCTGACCCTACCCTGCTCATGCTGTCTCTCTCTCTCCCTCTCCTAAAAATAAAAAATTAAGACAAAACAAAACAAAATAACAACAACAACAAAAAAAAACCAATGGACTAGTGGGGCATGTACCACGAAGATACTCTATAAATGTTTGTGAAAACAACCTACTTCTCTTTGGACTCAGCTCCAGTGTCTGCAACCCTCAGAGAGATTTTGACCTCCCTGGCCTCCGTGCAGACAGCGTGAGATGCTCAGTCGTGCTTGAAACTTGAAAAAGATATTGTTAATGAGCTAGTAAAAAGATATCCAACATCCTCCGTTATCACAGAAATGCAAAAGACATACACCAACCGTTGACGAAGTAAGTCACAACCATTTTGGCAAAGTTTGACAGATTTTTAATATGAACTAAATAAAAATAAATATACTGCACCACCTGTAAATCCATTTGTAGAAGAGCATTGGGAATATGTGTTTCCTTTATCACCTCTCGCACCAGACTAAGAGCTCCTTGAAGTCGGTGATGGTCTTGTTCATTTCTGAATCACCAACATCCCACCCGGCACTGAACATCATGTTTAAACTCAGTAGATATTTGTGAAAGATTAAAGAACTCTGCAGAGGCAACTTGTATCTCCTTCCAGTTCCTTAGGGCCAGCACAATAGTTATTGAGTGTCTGTTAGGTAAGAAGTGAATCTCATTACCTGTATGTAAGAACTGGACTGCTGATTTAGGTTTCTCCTTCAATGTTTATTTTTATTACCCAGAGCTTGTGCAGAGTAGTTGGGATCTGGCTAACTGCGCAGCTGGTCAGCAGCCCTGCAAGGGGGATGCCATCCTGTTTGCCTGGAGCCGATGGCAGCGGTGGGAGATGAGGCAGGCAGTGCCATCCTGAGGACAGCAGTTGTTATCTTGTTACTTCCTGGCTGAGGGGGCAGAGCAGAACTCTTTTGCTGAGATCTGAGCAGGAGCAAGCCTGGGCACAGAAGTGAGCAGAAGATGGAAGGGGAGTGAGACATTTTAGCCTCTTCAAGCTTGAGAAGGCAATTAGGAATCATCTTCCCAGAGATAAGGGCGTGGGTAGAAACTAATTCTATCCTTAAGTGCCTGTATAACCTTCGCAAAAATTGAAAAATACATTCTAAACTTGAGCCTAGAAAATTGACAATAGTGTCTAACAGCATATTTAGAAATTTTGCAAATTCTATTGGTTAGAAGGCAACTTTGTTTACCTAATGGTACCAGAAGAATTCTTAAATCTATATTCCACTCATAGTCATCTTAAATTCTATTTAAAAGCATTCTGTTCTGGGGCACCTGGGTGGCTTAGTCGGTTAAGCATATGACTCTTGATTTCAGCTCAGGTCATAATCTCACGGTTTGTGAGCTCAAGTCCCGCATCAGACTCTGCACTGACCATGTGGACCCTTCTTTAGATTCTCTGTCCAATCCAGATGGCCAACAGACACATGAAACGATGCTCAGCATCCCTCCTCATCAGGGAAACACAAATCAAAACCACACTGAGATACGACTTCACTCCACTCAGAGTGGCTAAAATGAGCAAATCAGAGAACTCTAGATGCTGGCGAGGATGTGGAGAAACAGGCACCCTCCTACACTGTTGGTGGGAATGTAAACTGGTGCAGCCCCTCTGGAAAACAGTGTGGAGGTTCCTCAGGAAACTAACAATAGAACTCCCCTATGACGCAGCACTAGCACTGCTAGGAATTTACCCAAGGGATACAGAAATGCTGATGCATAGGAGCACATGTACCCCAATGTTCATAGCAGCACTCTCCACAATAGCTAAAACATGGAAAGAGCCTAAGTGTCCATCAACAGACGAATGGATCAAGAAGATGTGGTTTATCTATACCATGGAATACCCCATGGCAATGAGAAAGAATGAAATCTGGCCATGTGTAGCAACATGGATGGACCTTGAGGGTGTTATGCTGAGCGAAATAAGTCAGGCAGAGAAGGACAAATATCATATGTTTGCACGTATAGGAGGATTAGGAGGAACTTAATGGAGGACCATGGGGGAAAAGAAGGGGGGAGATGGTGGGG
>NW_027527955.1:2254551-2303642 GCF_008692635.1 Crocuta crocuta
AGGGAGAGAGGCAAACCATGAGAGACTCTTGAATGATGAGAACAAACTAAGGACTGATGGGTGTGGAGGGGGAGGAGGGTGATGGGTATGGAGGGGGGCACTTGTGGGGTGAGCACTGGGTGTTATATGGAAACCAACTTGACATAAACTATTTGTAAAAAAAAAAAAGATTCTCTGTCCAACTCTCTCTCTCTCTCTGCCCCTCCCCCACTTACACACTCTCTCTCAAAAAGTAAATAAACATGAAAAAATTCCCTTCTGATTTGGCTTTATATATTGCTTCTTATAGAATTTAAACAAGAAAGTTTTTACATAGAAGGCTCTTGGTATTTTGTATGGATAAGCTGTAACTACTTCTGGGAACATCAGAAATCAGATGCGACAATACCAGAAACAAAGGAGAAGGAAAGAGGAGGAAAAAGGGGATTTGTGTAAGGGTAAAAGTCAAGCTAATATTTTCATTGTCCTAAATAAACAGGTCTCCTCTTCCTTCACTACCCTGAGCTTCACCCTCATCTCCCAATCAAATATTCTATTCTCTCTACATAAACTTTAGCTACATGTGAATCTGATTTAAGAAAAATGCATTAAAACATGGGTAACCAATGAATAGGCTTAACCTCCAGAATATGAGAAAGCACTTGGTGAAATCTANGAGAACAAACTAAGGACTGATGGGTGTGGAGGGGGAGGAGGGTGATGGGTATGGAGGGGGGCACTTGTGGGGTGAGCACTGGGTGTTATATGGAAACCAACTTGACATAAACTATTTGTAAAAAAAAAAAAGATTCTCTGTCCAACTCTCTCTCTCTCTCTGCCCCTCCCCCACTTACACACACTCTCTCTCAAAAAGTAAATAAACATGAAAAAATTCCGTTCTCATTTGGCTTTATATATTGCTTCTTATAGAATTTAAACAAGAAAGTTTTTACATAGAAGGCTCTTGGTATTTTGTATGGATAAGCTGTAACTACTTCTGGGAACATCAGAAATCAGATGCGACAATACCAGAAACAAAGGAGAAGGAAAGAGGAGGAAAAAGGGGATTTGTGTAAGGGTAAAAGTCAAGCTAATATTTTCATTGTCCTAAATAAACAGGTCTCCTCTTCCTTCACTACCCTGAGCTTCACCCTCATCTCCCAATCAAATATTCTATTCTCTCTACATAAACTTTAGCTACATGTGAATCTGATTTAAGAAAAATGCATTAAAACATGGGTAACCAATGAATAGGCTTAACCTCCAGAATATGAGAAAGCACTTGGTGAAATCTAAAACAAAATAAAGCTGTTACCACTTCTATTTCTAAAGAGAAACGTTTGCTCCAATTGCCTCTCAAATTTTGGAAACGGCAGGAAAGTATTTTCTATTAGGAGGAACATATAATTTTCCTGACCTATACTACCAAGCCATCTTAAGAAACATGTCACCCTCTCCCCTTTCCTATCTTTGCAAGTAGTACTATATGCCACCAGCCTGAGGATTCTCATCACTAGAAGGAAGAGTATGCATTAGCCCAATATATATCCCAACTCAACAACAGCAAGTCTGGAATATAGAAACTTGTATTTGAATCCATGTTGAGAAGTCAATATTTTTGGTATATGTTTTTTTATCTGTAAATTACTACACTGACCATGTCTTAGGTCCAAAACAAATAAACAAACAAACAAACACGGGACCAAGATCAAAAGATTGATCAACCTCAAATAATATAATTACAAAATTTAATTTTTTTAAAATTTTTTTTCTGAGAGAGAGAGGCAGCATGCGCAGGGGAGGGTCAAACAGAGAGGGAGATACAGAATCTGAAGCAGGCTCCAGGCTCCGAGCTAGCTGTCAGTGCAGAGCCTGACGTGGGGCTCGAACCCATGAACCGTGAGATCATGACCTGAGCTGAGGTCGGACACTTAACAGACTGAGCCACTCAGGCACTCTCAAAATTTATTCTTTTAAAGGAAAACAATCAGCCCATTGCTGCCTAAATCAGCATTCTTCCCTCCTTTATTTTTAGAACCATTAAACCACTGTATTTCACAAACTTTCCAATGTCAGTGTACTTTTCTGCTTAGATCTAGACAGTGTCAGTTGGTATGTACTTTTCCATGTATAATTATTAATTTTTTGAATGACTGTAAAGAATATACTATAGAGTAAGTCAGCCTAGATTTATTTTGCATAATTTTAGGTTACTATTCTAAGGCAACAGTTTTTCTGTTTAACAGGGTAATGAGTTGGGATTAATACATTTTTTCTTGTTCCTGGACACACACTCACAAGCATACACATATGCACATACGTACACATTTTCATTGTTCTCCTTTTATTAATTCCAGAATTTATTTATTCCAGAAAGTATTCTTTCTACTTTGTACATGGCACTAATAAATTTGTTCCTTAATAAACAGCCTAGTCACTTTTCCTGCAGCCATTTTTCCCTCCAGACCAGAAAGTTGCTTCTGAGCAACTGGAAAGTTCAAGGTGAAGGATCAAGTATGAGTCGGAATGAGTCCTTTCTCTTTTTCTCAGAATTATATTGAAACGAACCCACTCTAATAGGCATTCAGGTAATTAACTTTAGCTTCACTCAGCAGGAACCTCACATAATCAGAATCAAATGGCAAAATTCAACCCATTCTTTATATAGAAGGGGTGCCTTAGAGAAATCAAGACTGTTTGAAGGAGTGATACAGGAAGATTAAGAAGAATATACCCCTTTTTATTACAAGAGCCACCCTGAACCTCCACAACTAAACTAATAACAAAATTGCCAAGCACTGTTTTCACATGCTGTCTTATTTAGAAGTGAAAACAATGTTACCAGTCAGAGTTTTTGTACAGTCCACCTTGTTTGTTAGAGATTTCTAGACAGAGCCAAATTTGTGGCTTGGCCACAGATAAATATTCAAATGCTTCATGGTGATTTTTTATTAGGCTTTCACTCTGTCAAAGTCTGGAAGCTAATATGCATGTGTGCTAGGGAAACACTACAGTTTCTGAGTTAAATCTAGTTTAAATTAGGTAAGTGACATATAGGAGAAGTATGGATGATATTAAATGGCATTCTTTTTTTTTTTTTATAAGCATATACCCTATATACAGGTACATTTATATGGACAAGAATACAAAACATATGGAAAAGAAAAATTGCTGGGGTTTAACATCATTTTTGAACTCTCCAGAGCCAAGGAATTACTGGACAAAAAAATCAATACTGTCTCATTGCCTCTCTCCCTGGCCCCACTCTATCAGAAAGCGCTATCATGTGTTGTAAACCTTTAATTTGCTTCTAATGTAGCAACAATCTCAGAAGGTTTTCAGTCCTTTAGATAAGTCATACAAGCCCAGGATCATTGGGTTTATGAATATAAAAGGAATAAAATGCATGTCAAAGGCAAACAAGAGCCTTTTATTGAATCGAATACAACTTACATAACATATTCTAGCAGTCATGCTTCTCTTTCACGTTTATATAATTTTTGTATATTTGCAAAAGTCTTCCAGCTCGCTTTTATTATCTGTTTGTCACAGCCACCCTGTGAGCTAAGTCAGAGTAGCTTGCTTTAAAGGCAAGGTGCCAGAGGAATGGAGAAATGAAGCGAGTTTCCCAGAGCGCCCCAGCAAAGCAGTCGCTGATCCAGATGGCACAAATTCCCCGTCCCTTAGTCCCTCACTCATTAGCCACTAAGTCCCAGCTCCTCTCATCTCTTCACACCCCAAAAGCTTCTTACCCTCAGCTTATTTTAATGAAGCCCAGGAGACTTCCTTTTGGCTGGTTTTCAGGCCCTTTTCCTATCACTCCACCACTTTCCTAGGCTCTAGGAAAGATTTACTCCAAAGCCTAGGGAAAAGTTAATTTGCTGATACGTATTTCTAATTGGCCTGCTGTGGCCACTGCGTATCGCTTTTCCCTTCAGAGGTGCTGACTGTGTGCCTTTCCTACAGAAACTCACCGTATCCACCCTCCTCCGAGGTACAGTACTGCGTTCCACGAGTCCCTCACGACCTTCACTCCCTTTGACTTGCTAATAGAATCTTATCCAAAAGTGTGGGAAAGATTAAACAAAGAGGAAGAAGTATTGTAAACGCCCAAGTCTGAGGAATTTTATCTTGTTCTTCATAGTACTAGATATGCTCCAGCCCATATCCTACCTGCTCAGACACAAATTTTCTTGTACGTATTCTGTCCTGAGAACCTGTGAATCCTACCCTCCTAATCTTTCCTCACCTTCTCTCATCACTCTAATGGCTATAAGATGGTAAATGCAAGAAAGGAATTTCTCTTTCCTAACACTTACCCACCTTTGTCTTACTGGGCACACAATGCAATCTTAGACTTCTGAGTTAGACAGATTCAGATCTTCTTAGGCAAAAATGAACTCAGTTGGCATTTGTTATGAGTCCCTTTGAGAAATAAAGCTGCAATTTAAAAAAGATGTTCCTGTCTTTGTGAATTAAGATGCCAAGTCCCTGCTGATACCCCAGTGTGTAGAATATACTGGTGGAAATGATCAGTAGTTGGTCCAGTCCAGAGCACCATTAAATCACACTGATTTTATGAGCTTGGATTGGCACTTACTTGGTATTCTCTTTCTTAAACAATAATCCTTGGCTAGTGTAAGCAATAGGCATTTATAACACCACAGGTAATTTTAGTGAGCATCCAAAATATATTACCTTCCTTTTATGGGAATGCCAGGTGAAATATATCTATATAAAACCACTTATCTAGTTCTCAAAATAGCCAGGTAGTAAGCTAAGTTAAAACCACAATTATCTGGACTCTTCCTAAAATTGGCAGATATTAATAAGTTTGATTTTAGCTTTCTTTCCTCATTTAGAATATCCTCTTTGTGTTCTTATGTTGGTGGATAGTATATAAAAGATACAACTTTGTCTGGTTGATGATTGAGGAAGTCCTACCATTCCATGTCAAAATGCTGACTCCTGCACCTCATTGCACAAGATATGTAGATACAGCTATAAGCTTTGGACTAAAAAATGCTGAAGATAGGAAATAAGCATGCCTGTCATGGTAACACATTTCCACTAGAGCTGAAGTAAAAAGAAAATCATTCATCCCAAAAGTCTGTTCGTTAAGACACAGTAAATTTTCTGATCATACTGTTGCTGCAAGAAACTAGTTGGTCATTATAATGACATTGTTACTATTTGCATTTACCAGCTTAATTTACCAAATGGCACTAATTGATACAGGTTGATTGCGGTATTGTCCATGTGTAGCTAACACATATAATCAGTACATTATAGGTAATTTACTTAAATAAGGAGAACATATGAGTTACTGAGGCTAAGCTATCAACTTTTGAGCTCTTGTAAAGTCACTTCTGAGCCAAGCCAATTGCTTATTCTCTCTGAAGTATGTTCCTGCACATTCTGGCATTAGTGAGCCAGTTAATGAGCAATATTCAGCACTACTTCAACCAGATATATTATTTAGAACCTTGTGAGTCAGTCTATGACATCCTATTAGAATAATATTTTTTGAGGGGTGCCTGGGTGGTGTCGACTCTTATTTTGGCTCAGGTCATGATCTCAGAGTTTGTGAGTACGAGCCCCGTGTCAGGCTCCGTGCTGGCAGTGTGGAGCCTGCTTGGGATTCTTTCTTTCTCTCCCCCCTCCTCTCTCTCTGCCCCTCTCCTGCTCCTGTTTGCTCTCTCTCTCTCTCTCAAAATAAATAAATAAACATTTAAAAAAATTTTAAAGAATTATATTTTTTATATAAATTCATATTCAGAAAATCAGTAGCCTAGTTCCCATTTCACTGTCTCTGTATTCTACCTACCTATCTTGAAATCAACTCGGGTGTAGTTAAGAAGAAACTTTGCCCCAACGTAGAAGTATTTTATTCCTTAAGTACAGAAAATGGATTGGAATCAAAGTGGGAGCACAAAACTTGTGTTGCTTTCTGTAGAAAAAAAGATTTTGGCAAAATAAACTCCAAACTTTATCACTTCTCACTGGTATATATTTTATTTTCCACTTATTATTTATAGTTTTATTCTACTAGGAAATATATTTCAATCTGTCATCTACATACTTTTCTATAAGGATAAATTCTCATTGTTTTCTACATATCAATCATTATGTCACATGTCTTGTATTCTAATTGTTTTCATTTCTATTTAAAAGGCAATAAGCAAGGCATAATGTCTTTCAAAAACCTAGCGATCATTCACAGAACTGAATAACAATCAATGAAATGATAACCTAAGACCTGAATAAACATAGCATTAGTGCTAGAAATGTCAACCCCATTGCTTCAAAAGGGCAAAAATATCACTGGACCCAAGCTAGTATTTTTTATTTCGTACAATGAACTTATCCTGAAATTCTCCAAAACATTCATTTAATTCCTATTAAGAAGTGTGTGGTGAATTGTAAATGACATTGATGATAAACAGTGCTTGATAATGTCAGCTATATTATTCAGCAATGTCATTCATTGCATTTAACCCTTCCGGGCATTTAGTCCTTACCTTCCAATTTCCTCTTGCCATCCAAATGCAGTCTAGTGCTATTTACCAAAGAATTTGTTGGTTACCTTTAATCATATGATAACCTTTGTTTTTATGGCACATAAATGGAAGTTCTAAATGAATGCTAGGGCTTTATAGCAGATTCTTGTAAATAGTACCATAGATCATACCACATCTTTCCTAATCATTAGATGAACTTAAGGTTCATAATACAAAGAATGTACCTAATGCAAAGAAACAAAAAAATATATATTGGCCTCCAAATATATATGTGTATATATTTGTAGTTAAGAAGAAATTTTGCTCCAATGTATATGTATATATGTATATGTATATACACATATATATTTCATGTGTATATATATATACAATGTATATGTATATGTGTATATACACATATATATTTCATGTGTGTATATATATACAATGTATATGTATATGTGTATATACACATATATTTTCATATATGTTAGTTATTATCCAATTTAGTGGCTTTTAAATTGTTAAATTGTGTAAAATATGAAAATAAAAGCACTGAAAATGTGGTTAATGTCCTTCATAGATTGCATCTACAGGCTCCTATTCTGTATCGAGCTCCACATGAATGATCGGCACAATTTTTAAAATGCAATCATTGCACAGAACAGATAGATTGTGTTTGCATCTTACAGAATAATGTTACAAAGAAAAGAAGTCAGAAGATACGATATACATTCCTCTCAGGCTGGTTCTAAGTTTCATTATTCAACCATGTTATGTAAAATCCAATTGCAGAATGGAAGGATTTAGCCTGGCATCCAAGGTCAAGAGGAGAGAGTGATGTAATTTGGGAGCAGGATCTGTGGCCCTGCCTCTCAGGGTGGTGTTGGGAAACGAGTTGACACAGTGGGGAGCTCCTTTTCACTGCTGACCGCCCTCTTGGGGTTCCCAATCTGAACTCTGTATGCAGGGTTTTCAGAAGGACCCAGAGATGACAACAAGACCATATTTGTTTACATCATTCAAATGGATTCTTCAGCTAGTCTAAACACTACTCTTTTGTCTTTCAGAGGACAAAACTACATTTGATAATTTAATAATAGTTTTTAGTAGATCGAAAAGAATTTTCATTAAAAGATGGCCATCAGATAAACAGGGTCGTTTAAATAATCTCATTCCCCTCTTACCTTATATCAGAATATTAGGCATCTAATATACCTTATTCATGCTACGACCTGATTTACATATCTGAGCTAAGAACACAGAGTGGCATCAACCCATAGCATGGGAAAGTTTTTGCCAAGACGTGTCAGAACTCCTTTAAGGAACAGATCACTCCATGAATTCTAGACTTACACAACATTAGTGACCTCACAGTTCAAGTATGCCTTAATGATCCAATGGTAGAAGCTGTTCAGTAAATACATGGAATAGTTCTCATTGTTACCAATGGGCGTTTCCTACCACTCTTGAACTATTTCTAAATCCACAGCCCCCTGGTGTTTTCAAAATCTGATTTACCAAAGAAATAGACACCTAAAAGAGCTTCTGTTCTCTATTCCAAAGTTTCCTTTCTCCCTCTCCTCCCTCTTTTCTTTCTTTCTTCCCCACCCTCCCTTTTTTTTTTTTTTTTTCCCCCAAATGTTGTATTAGAATAGATACCTTAAAGCTATTTTGGGTCACCAAATTCCTTCTTTCTCAAGGTCTGAAATCCTGAAAGGAGCCATGAGGGGTAAATCAATTCAACACACTGCTTCTACATTGGACAGAAACTAAATGATCTAAATTACTGTTGCCTTTTTTTTAAAAACTTGCGCACGCGTGCACACACACGTTCATTCACTCCCATTCTCCTATTTCTTTCACATGGTTGGATTGCCCCTCTAACAGAGAGAAAAACAATGTTCACTGGGCCCCAGGGAAAGTGATGTAACTGCAAAGGAAGGGTGGAGCGAGGTGGTGAAATGCTGGGTGTGATCTGAGTTGGCCTCATCATTTCTCATGATTTCTCCTTGCTAGTGCCTGGTAGATGCATGACGTACAGTGGAGGGTGGGAAAAAGCAGCTATGTGCCAGCTCTCCCTTGGAGATATTACCATAAAGGGACATTTGAGATACATATTTTATTTCACCATAAATTATAGAATAAAACGAAAAAGATGAAAATCTCAAGACTTAGGCCCAGTTCTTCCCCTTTCTTTAGAAAACGGTTCCCTAAGCTCAGAGAAACTTTTACATAAAGTACCACTTTATGAACTCTTCAGTCCATGTACAAAATGTACTGAAGAATAAATAGTACAGCAGAGCAGAGAACAGACCATGGAGCCAGCCTGTCCTGAGTTTAAATCCTGGCTCCTACCATATCCTGTTCTATATCCTTTGTTTAATGTTCTTACTTGATAAGTGAAAATTAAACACCTACCTCATAGAGGTGGAGGAAAATGAATGTAACACATTAAGCTCAGATCATTGCTCATGGTAAATGCTTAATACCTCAGTACATAGTAGTAAACAAGATTGGGATATTTACTGTAATGATTACTGACAGATGCTTTCTTCTTAACCCTCTGTTTTAAAGGATATGAGAAATGGGATTTCTCCCTGTTCTCCTAGGAAGGAGTTTCGGTAACTTTCCTTGCCATTACTTTTGTTGAGATTGCATTTGGGACAGGGAAATCATGATTCGTTGTCCAAACTAGGATATTTTTGAGAGTGAAATGGGATGCTAATTCAATGGGGCAACAGGCATAAACTGGACTCTCCCTAGAAAACTGGGAGTTTGGCATTCTAATTATGGGACTACTCAGGAAGCTGAGATCCTAAACTTCTTCCTGTTGCAAAGCCTGAAATTGGAGGCAAAGGTGCTAATTTTCTCAAAAACCTATTCTTCTGTGTGAAGAAGAATAGAAAATAAGTGCACTTGCTTTTCTATCCAGACACTTCATTAAAAAGCAATTAGCTGCATGGCTCAAGACACTTAAGCGTCCAGCTCTTGACTTCAGCTCAGGTCATGATTTCATGGTTTGCAGGTTTGAGCCCAGTGTCTGTTCGCTCTGTGCTAACAGTGTGGAGTATGCTTGGGAGTCTCTCTCTCTTCCTCTCTCTCTGCTCCTCCCCCACTCACTCGCTCTGTCTCTCTCCCAAAATGAATAAGCAAACTTTAAAAAATAATTAAAATAATAATTACTCAAAACAACAAGGCATTATTACTGCTTTAATATGCCTATGTCAAAAATATTGGCTAGGTCTTCAGGACTCCTGGGTTCATTGCTCTGCTTGACAGCTAATTGGCTGTTATCACAGTTGGGGTCTCAGTTATGCCACTTACACAATCAGGGAATTGGATCAGGGACCTCTGAGGTCTCCAACAGTTTAGAATTCTGTTTACAATCTTCTGGAGACCTGGAGTAGTACTGTGTATTCAGTAACACCATCTTTTCTAAACTCAGATTTTGTATCCTTCTGAAAGTAGCGTTCAGTTCTAGTTGTGAGCAACACATGCTTCCTGTAACCACCATGAGCGAATGAATAATACTCATTTATCTCTATTGGAAGTGTTTTAAGTGCCAAACACCATTGTTTCATTTAAGCCCCACAGCAAACCTCTGTGGTAGGCACTGTCATCACTTGGTAAGAGGGGAAGCTAAGATACAGAGATGTAATTAGTCAGTCTTGCAACTAGTAAGCTGTAGTGTGGCTTGGAATGGAGACAGTGGCACTCCAGAGTCTGGGCTTCTTAACCCTGTGTCAGTAGTGCAGAGGAGACACAGCGGAGCCCTCCAAACTTCTGCCACTAGACTGCAAGAAACAGAATTTATTTAGAATTTAGAGAGTGAAGGAGTCATTTCGATGGCCCATGTCCTCCAATTGCTATCCTCCGGCCTAGGTTGTAAATGAGAGCAAAGTTGTCCTCAATTGGATAAATATCCACAGGGTACATTTTAACACATAGCAGTCCGGAAAATGCTCAGTTTCTGTATTGCAACTTGAAAGTCCTGGAATATGAATATCATTTTGATTGCTCTTTTGCTCATTGGAAACCAACATGTGACGAAACTTAAAACTTTTATGACATTTTCTACCAGGCTTCTTAGCAGTTAACACTTCTTATTTTGCAGCACATTCAAGGGCTTTGATAATTACTTTGCCAAAGACCAAAAGACAGTTTCTAATCAGCTCACACATTTTATCATATGGAGAGAAATTCAAAGAAGCTACAACTTACACTAACCCAGATAATTTGCTTCCAGGAAGTGATTTAAAAACATGAGTTAAATTGATTTGAATTACATAGCTACATAAGATTCACATGAAATCCAAAGACAATGGGTCTGAGTTTTGAATTTTGATTCTTGCAGAGTCAGTTTTATTAACAGGTAAAAAAAAATTATATTCATGAAACATTATGTATTGAACTCTGCTTTGCAGACTCCTTTAAATAGGAATTTGATTTGCTTCAATCACAGTGCTAGTACTATCGTTATTTTTACTATTTTAGATTCAAAGTTAATTGGCTTTCAACTTTTAACCAAAATTTTATTATAATTTCAGCCATTTATTCATTCACTCATTTATTCATTTTTTTTGGAGCATCTAATGGCTTCTTTTCATACTTCCTCTTGTTGTGTTCTTTTACCAAGTTCTCAGGTTCTTGAATAAATCTGTGTTGCTTCATATTTGTTATATTTTACCCTGATCTCAATGCTGGATTTGGAAACCAAGTGTGAGATATATCCTCCTCCAAGGCTTTTATAATGACAAATTTGGAAATACTGTATACAGAGCTTTACTTCCTGAAATACAGTGGTAACTCATTTATTTGAAATACTTAGGTTAAAATAATTCAGATCTGCAGACATTATATTAGGCTGGCATTACCATAATAGATGAAATCCTAGATTCTATCCAACTTGATTGTATTGTTGGCTCTATATCTAAGTGTCCTTTTATAACCTTACTCTCTAAAAAAAAAGGCAGTGGTAGGGGCGCCTGAGTGGCTCAGTCAATTAAGCATCTGACTTTGGCTCAAGTCATGATCTTGTGGTTTGTGAGTTCGAGCCCCACATTGGGCTCTGTACTGGCGGTGTCTGCCTGGGATTCTCTTTCTCTCCCTCCCTCTCTCTCTGCCTCTTCTCCACCTGCACACTCTATTGGTCTCTCTCTCAAAATAAATAAATAAACTTAAAAAAAATCAGGCACGTATGCCTGATTGTTAACAGCAGGGATAATGAGATATCAAATAACAACAACAACAATAATAATATAAAATTGTGATGTGTAGATACCATTTCATATAATAGCATTTTGTTATGTGTTTCTAAAATGTAGGACTGCAACACAGCAGTGCTATATGGTCAGCTGAGCAATAAAGACACTGTCAGTAAGTGCACACCACCCGGTGTTTCTAGAAGAGGGTAAATCATCACCACCCATCTAAAGGCATTCGTCTTCAAATATCTGTGGATGTCAGGTATCTGTTAAAGGAACCGTTTCTCCTTTTCCTCAAGTCAGAGATTATAAACTTATTGTGTTTGAATCAGCAATACCTGAGCCTTTAGTCAGCTTCTCAGTTAACAGATTCATTCATTATGCAAATATTTGTAAACTAGACATTTTTCAAAATTCTGCAGGTAAATAATGAACACGGCTGAGATGCTCCCTGACCTCATATAGTTTCTAGTCTGAGGGGAAAAGAAAATGAAGACACAAGGGGGGCGTCTGGGTGGCTCAGCCGGTTGAGTGTCCGACTTCTGCCCGGGTCATGATCTCGTGGTTCATGGGTTCGAGCCTCATGTTGGGCTCTGTGCTGACAGCTAGCTCAGAGCCTGGAGCCTGGAGCCTGCTTGGGATTCTGTGTCTCCCTCTCTCTCTGACCCTCCCCCACTCACACACACTCTCTCTCTAAGAAATAAATAAAACATTTTTAAAAATTAAAAAAAAAATGACATAAGTGAATAGATAAGACAATGATACATGATGGCAAATGTTATAAAGAGGCGCAAAGGGTGGTGTGGAGAGGCATCGGTGGAGATCAGTCCTGGAAACACTTGGACAAAGACCATGTTGGGATGCGTGGGGAGCAGGCCCAGGGCCTTGAACTCTGCTATTTGCCAGGTCTATGTTGAAGATGAGGGATCCAAAGGTACCCAAGAACAGCCATGGTCTTTGCTCTCATGAAGTTCACTGTCTCATAAGAAAATAAGGTTCCTGCCTTCAAGGAACTCACGAATGGTAGGGAAAATAGACATGCTGGCGAGTCACTACAATACAGCAACATTCTCCAAGCCTGACCATCTTGGCAACAGAAGGAAGGGAATTATCCGATCTCCATGGGCATAGCAACATGTCAGAGGGGATCTCCCCAAGGAATCTGCCAAGGGCCACCTAGCTCATCAGTGTCAAAGCCAAATATCTAACATGGGTTTCTCAACTCCTTATCCAGTATGTTTTATTGTTTTTCATTATATTCCTAGTGGAGCATACATACATAAACACACACACACACACAAATGGAAAAGATGAGATAGCTAAGAGAAAATTCCCTACATAAAGCCAGCGAAGCATGTACATGATGTTAGAAGTGGCACAATTCAGAGGCACCAGGGTGGCTCAGTCGGTTAAGCCTCTGACTTCTGCTCAGGTCATGATCTCACGGTTAGTGGGTTCGAGCCCAGCATTGGGCTCTGTGCTGGCAGCTCGGAGCCTGGAGCCTGTTTCAGATTCTATGTTTCCGTCTCTTTCTGACCCTCCTCTGTTCATGCTGTCTCTCTCTCTCTCATAAATAAATAAAAATTAAAAAAAAGAAGTGGCACAATTCATATTTTTTGAGCATAGTACTTCTGTGTGAACTTAACAACTTCCAATGTCTTATCTGGGGTCTCTGTACATAGAAGATCAACACATTCTACAAACATGCATTTACTCATTCTAGTCATTGATCCAAAAATCCTTTTTCCTAAAACACTGATTTGTACATGTGTTTCACTTTTTTCCCATCTGAGTATCTGTAGTACAACGTACAGTCTGGGGGTCTGGCCTGGGGGAAGGGCTTCAAGGGTGCTTGGTGTGTTGTACTGCTGGTTTCTTAAAGCTGTTGTCCAATCCTCCGTGACCTGCTGTTTTCAGTTACAATGAAAAATATACCTTTTTCTTTGTACTTCTGCCTAGCGTTCCCTAACACACCCACAGGGGTCAGTGGTTTCTGTGACTCAGGCACCTTTTCTCATGTTGATTTCTGTGCACTGGGTCCTGTTGTGACCAAAGCTTCAGACCACTGCCCATTTCTTTCCCCTGAAACCTCAGTCCCCCCTGGAAAACAAATGAGTTTTCAAAAAAAAAAAAAAAAATCCTGTAATTAGAATATAAATGCAACGTTTTAATGGCTTGCGATTAGAATATAAATAACCTCCTTGCTGAGGAGGGTGTCAGTGTGTTATGCATCAGGGAAGGGAAACCGAACTAATAGTTGTGCCTTTGCATTCACTCACCTTCCAGCCTGGCAGTTCCATTCAATGTTTCACTGAAAACAGATGGTCCTTCCTTCTCTAACTAAGCACAAGAGACCTGGAGACTTGGCCATTTAATGATGGATTTGGCAGATGGCTTTTTTACTTGTCAAATAAATGTCATTTTTGTCAATTACTTGTGAGATCCTACAGACAGCAGAACCTTAGGTCCTATGCAAGTTTGCAAACGTCCTGCTCAGCAATAGGATTTGAGGGAGGCCCTGACGGCAATGGGAGGAAGCGAGTACATCAGTACCCACGGGACTGATCCCAATCTCTGAGCAAGAAGAGAGGAGTGGGAAACATACCCTTTCTGACAGTGAATGGAGAAAGGAAGTTGTTCTTTCTTTCTTTCCCTTTTTTTTTTTAAAGAGACTAACCAGTTATACTTTATTCTCTCTGTTGCATTTCAGAGAGCAAGAAACCACTCCAGCATTCTGCGAGGCGTCCAAAGCCCAGGAAGTTGTTCTTTCTTTCCCCCCATGCCAATTAAGGAAAGCAGGGAGAGTCACAAATTTATTGAGTGCCTACTGTATTTCTGGAACAATGCTGGATGTTTGTTTTCTCTCACTTGATTTTCAGAAAAAGCCTGTAAGATACAATTTATTCCCATAGGTAGAGATAAGAAAAGTGAATTTCGAAAAATTTGAGTCTTTTTACCTTGTAACTTTCTGTCCCAAAAAATGTAGGCTGTCTGAGAAACTTACTGGAACAGAAATGAACACAATTCTAGTATTTTTGTTATACTAATGTTAAAAGGAGAAAAAAAGACTGACTTTAAGACTTTGTTTCAGGGAGCGCTTATGTGGCTCAGTCGGATGAGCTTCTGACTTCAGCTCAGGTCATGATCTCAAGGTTCGTGAGTTCAGCCCTGGGTCAGGCTCTGTGCTGACAGCTCAGAGCCAGGAGCCTGCTTCAAATTCTGTGTCTCCTTCTCTCTCTGCCCCTCCCTCATTTGTGCTCTGTCTCTCAATAAATGTAAAAAAATTTTTTAATAAAAAATTTTAAAAAGACAATTTCAAGATAGAACTATCACATAGCAATGGCAGATACTAACAATGAAGTGCTCATACTAGATCTTAGGCTCCTAGAAAATAATAATTTATCTTTTCCATTTTTGTGCCTTTCTTTCTTTTCCTTTTCCATGATCCCACTGAGAAAGTGGGTATCATACAGAATATTCAGGAGGGTAGTTGAAGGAATGACTGAGCTAAAGAATCAGTGAGAGTAACTGAGAGGTCTTATTTTGTTAGGGTTATGCAGGAGGGAAGGACAGATATCTGGAGGAATGAAGAGTTGTGAATCAAGACAAAGCCTAAAAAATAAATGCCTAAATTTAGAAAATATTGAGAGCGGAGAGGTATGACTAGCAATGCAGGCAGAAGGCTGCATACGGTGGCCAATTCGAGAAAATAATAGAGAGGTTTTAAGAAAAATTGAGAGGATCTAAACAAAAGTGTGGGATCCAGGAGAGGAGCGCCTGCCCAGGAGAGCAAGTCTGTGGGCGGAGCAGGCAGGGGCTGCTGGGTAGTTACTGAGAGCTACTGTGTGCTTCTGGGGGTGCCTGGGTGGCTCAGTTGGTTAAGCTTCTAACTTGGGCTCAGGCCGTCATATCGTGGCTCATGAATTCGAGCCCTGAGTTGGGCTCTGTGCTGACAGCTTGGAGCCTGGAGCCTGCTCCTGATTCTGACTCTTTCTCTCTCTCTCTCTCTCTCTCTCTCTCTCTCTGCAGCCTCCCCAGACGCTCTCCTTCTCTCCCTCAAAAATAAACATTAAAAAAACTTTTTAAGTTTAAGAACTGTGTGCTTCCTGTGCTTCAGGCACCCACAGAAACTACTTTTTTTGTGTAAGCCTTCCACACAACTCTCTGGAGTGACTCCTGAGATCCCCACTTACAAGGTAAGAAAGGAAGCTCAGAGACCTTAAGTGACCCACCCTGAATCACACAGCTATTAGGTGGCACAGCTTTAGTAACATCTGGCTGACACCAGAGTCCCTGATCTGTCCACTGCTCTGCATTTCTCAGAGGCTGTATGACAGTGGGGGCTGTGGGGTCTCCTCAGATACTGCCGCAAGGCCAGAAACTCTGAGAACAAACAAACAAACATGAAGTCTCTACTTGCTTAAGTGCAAATAAAGCTGAGATCAAGGAAGATCAGATTCGGACTCAGGCAAGAGGTCAGAGTGAACTCACACACAGGGACAGAGTTGTTACAAAGAGTAAACATTGATGAAGCAATTACCTTGAGACCTAAGCCTGGAAGAGATGATCACTGCTTTACACCAGCTTAGAAAGACAAGAGATGGTTTTCTTAGTACATATGTATACATGGATCTGTACAACGTGTATTGATTGTACCTTGAGATCTTTTTGAATGCAAGTAAACTAACTTGGGTACTTCAATCTTTGACAAAGCAGGAAAGAATATCCAATGGAAAAAAAGATAGTCTCTTCAGCAAATGATGTTGGGAAAACTGCTGGTTGTGGGCTTTGTTTGCTGTTCTTACACTCTCTTAGGTGTCAGGTTAGGTTGTGTACTTGAGATCTTTCTTGCTTCTTTAGGAAGGCCCGGATTGCTACATACTTCTTTCTTATGACTGCCTTTTGCTGCATCCCAGAGGTTTTTGGCTGTCATGTTTTCATTTTCATTGGCTTCCATGTACTTTTAAATTTCCTCTTGAATTTCTTGGTTAACCCATTCATTCCTTAGTAGGGTGTTCTTTAATCTCCAAGTATTCGTGGTCTTTACAATTTTTTTCTTGTGGTGGATTTCGAGTTTCATAGCATTGGCCTGAAACTATGCAAGGTATGATCTTGATCTTTTTATACGTGTTGAGGGCTGATTTGTGACCCACAATGTGATCTATTCTAAAGAATATTCCAGGGACACTTAAGAAAACGTGTATTCTGCTGCTTTAGGATGAAATGTTCTGGATATATCTGTTAAGTCCATCCAGTCCAGTGTGTCATTCATAGCCATTGCTTCCTTGTTGATTTTCTGCTTAGATAATATGTCCATTGCTGTAAGTGGGGTGTGGAAGTTCCCTATTATTATGGTTTTATTATCAATGAGTTTATTTATGGTTTTGACTAATTGATTTATGTATTTGGGTTGCTCTATGTTGGGGGCATAAATATTTACAATTTTTAGAGCTCCTTAGTGGATAGACCCCTTAATTGTGATATAATGTTACATCTTCTGTTACGGTCTTTATTTTAAAATCTAGTTTGTCTGATATAAGTATGGCTACTCCAGCTTTCTTTTGACAACCATAAGCGTGATAGATGGTTCTCCATTCTCTTACTTTCAATCTGCAGGTGTCTTTAGAGCTAAAATGGGTCTCTTGTAAGCATCATATAGATGGGTCTTTTTTTTCTTACCCATTTTGATACCCTATGTCTTTTGATTGGAGCACTTAGTCCATTGACGTTTAGAGTGAGTACTGAAAGATATGTATTTTGTGCTGTTGCCTGCAGAGTTGGTGTTTCTGGTGATGTTCTCTGGTCCTTTCTACTCTTTATTGCCTTTGGTCTTTTTTCTTTTGTTTCATCTTTTCTCCCCTAAGAGAATCCCCCGTAAATTTCTTGCAGGGCTGGTTTAGTGGTCATCAAACTCCTTCAGTTTTTGTTTGTCTGGGAAACTCTTTTTCTCTCCTTCTATTTTGAATGACAGCCTTGCTGGATAAAGAATTTTTGGCTGCACATTTTTCCAATTCAGCACATTGAATACACCCTGCCACTCCTTTCTGGCCTGTCAGATTCCTGTGGATAGGTCTGCTGCAAACCTGATCTGTCTTTCCTTAAAGAATGAATTCTTCCCCCTTGCTTTTCATAATTCTCTCCTTGTCTGTGTATATTGTGAGTTTGACTATCATATGCCTTGGTGATGGTTGGTTTTTGTTGAATCTAATGGGAGTTCTCTGTGCTTCTTGAATTTTGATGTCTGTGTCCTTCCCCAGGTTAGGAAAGTTATTTCCATTATTTACACCATAATTTTCTCACAGAAACTCTCTGCTCCTCTTTCTCTCTCTTCATCTTCTGGGACTCCTATGATCTGAATGTTATTCCTTTTTAATGAGTCACTGAGTTCTCTAAGTCTTGTATCATGCTCTTTTGCCTTTGCTTCCCTTTTTTTCTTCATTATTCTCTGTAATTTTGTTTTCTATATTGCTGCTTTGTTCATCCTTGCCATCATGGCACCTATTTAAGATTGCATCTCGGGTATAGCATTTTTAATGTTGTCCTAACTGGATTTTATTTCTCTTTTCCCCGTAGAAAGGGATTCTATGCTTTTTTTCCAACCCCAGTTAGTATTCTTATTATCATGGTTCTAAATTCTAGTTCAGATATCTTGCTTATACTTGTGATGATTAAGCCCCTGACTGTCATTTCTTCCTGTTCTTTCTTTTGCGGTAAATCCTGCATTTTGTCATTTTGGAGGAAGAAGAAAATTTAAAAAATAAAAATTTTCAATTTAAAAAGAACATGAAAAATCAAATACAGGTAGCTAGATCCTAGGAGTGGTTTGATCTGCTTTTTGAAAGAAGCTTGATAGAATAGAGAAATAAGGGAAAGAAAAAAGGAAAAAAGGTAATAAAAATTTAAAAATTAAAAAACCACATAATGAAATAGAATATAATGAAATAAAGAAAAAGAAATAGAATAAAAATTTTAAAAATAAAGAATAAAGTTTAAACATTTTTAATTTTTTTAAATTAAAAAAAGAAAAAATAAATTTTTCTTTCTTTACCCAAGAAAAAGAAAAGAAAGGAGAATAAAACCAATTTAAACAAAAACAGAAGAAAAAAAGATGATCTAACAAATGAACCCACAAACAGAATGAAACCTAAATGAAGTTACATCCAGTTTCCTCTAGAACTGAAAGTATGAAGCCTTCTAGCCCATACACTAAGCAGGTGGAGGGACTGGTGCTGATCTTCTAGAGGATGTGTTTGGAGGGCGCAGTTGGGCAGGGCTTGATGTAGAAGCTCCATTCTCCACTACATGGCGTTGCTTAGCTTACTGGGGTGGATCAGTGTACATGAACACATGTGTGTGCATGGGAGAGGTAGAAATGGCTTTACCCAGCTCCCTAGTCTCTGGCACAGGAGCTTTGCATTCTCACAGACCTGTGATCAAGCAACCTTCCTTTGTCCAAGGCCTCCATCCACTCTCTGCCTCTACCTTGTCCGTGTCCAAGCCATCAGCCTACCAGGCAGCATCTCCCTCCAGAGTTTTATCTCCAGTGCGGTTGTGTTTCAAATACCCTGCACTTCAGAGACCCTGCGGCTTGGACACATTGCAGACTTTCTGGGGGGAGGGTCTTGCCGAACAATGGCTAGGTGCTCACTTGCCCCAGCAAATGTTCCTGTGATCACACAGAGGCAGAGGTTCAGAGATTATGGCAAATCACAAAGAACAACCAGTGCCAAGTTTCACAACATTCTTGTGTCTTTGTCTCAATAGCAGCAAATGTGGCTGCTCTCTGGAGTTCTCTGTGACCTACACCTGTGGCGAGGCCATATGGCTTCTATCAAATGTTCTCCAAGCAGGGGAACCACTTCCCCCCATGCGGCACACAGACCCCTCAGACACTACTTCTGCTCCTGGGGATTCGCCCTCTTTCCTCACTAGAGCACCAGGCACTGATCTCCAGAGTTTCCAACCCTGTGCTCCACTGTTTATAGAATCCTAATGGTATTGAAATCCTCACCTTTATTCCTGTCAGTGGTTTTGAGAGACAGATTTCTCGTTCAGTCCTCGGTGAGTGTTCTCACTCTTTATCTCTCTCTCCAGCTGCTTTCGGGGGAGTGTTCTTCCTGCACTCTCTGGATGCACCACACTTGCCCTCTGCAGCTTTTCATTCCCCTAGTTCACCTCTCCACACCATGTACCTGTTGAGTTCTGTGCCTCAAGTTATGCAGATTATTGTGTCAATCCTAAAATCACTTTCCTAGGTGTGCAAAATAGTTTGGTGTCGATGTAGCTGTGCTTCAGAGATGAGACAAGCTCAGGGTCTCCATGCTGCTCCGCCTTCTTTGGTCACCTCTTAATAAGGGTTTGAGAGAGGAGGCATCTGGCTGCTCTTCCACATTCTGTCTGAAAATCAGATATTTTGTACCTGCTAACCTCAGTTTTGAGGCCTTAGCTAGAATTCTAAAAAAAGGAAATTCATCAACAGAGAAACCTAGTGGTAGAGAGCAGACAAAGATAGAACAGATATCATGAGCAAGAACAAGAAGAGCCAGAGAAAGAGACAGAAACAGAAAGCGAGAGAGAGAGAGTATCAGGCCATAAAAGGGGGAGAGAAGTCAGTTCCTGGAGTCGACAGCTATAAGCTTTCCAGTTCTAGCTGCTCTCCCATGCCCAGGTTATAACTGAGCAAACAAACAAAACAAAATTACACTAGCAATTTACTTGAGGCAACGTGGGTGAATGTCTGTTCCAAAGGCATATGATGAAAACAATGAGAGTGCCTCCTGGAATACTCCACTTCTTCCCAAGGAATTTCTCTGGACAGGTCTGAGGTCAGCCATTCTCTCCCATATTTACGGCTAAAACAAGCAACCAGAGACCTGGAGACCTCCCTGTTTGGTTATGTGAACTGTTCCTGAAGTCAGACTTTAAAAAATGCCGAAGAAATAGAAGGAACAAAGAGTTATTTTTGACAAAAGGTAGGGTAAGGCCCTCCCTGACAGTATCTATAAAACTGCCTGAGTGATTGATCATTAAATTGTTTCAGAGGATGTACAATATATTCTATGCTGTGCACAACTTAAACATGGGCTTTTCTTGGAATAATGGCACTCGAATGTTCAGAAATGGCTCCCATAGAACAACACGTATGTGATAGATTTGCATTTGCATCATTTGAGAACAAAACCCTCAGATCAGAAATAGTAAATTGAAGCACATGGAGGTTTTGTTTCTGCTGAGAATCATGCCATGGCTTCATTACAGATACTCTGCATCTAGCTCTTTGTAGAAGATTGCTTGCAAAGATAGATGCAACCATCTTTTGCAATGTGAACTTGCCATTTCTTCCATCAAGAGATGAAGTCTGGTTCCCTTCCCCTTGGGGGGCACTGGGACTTGCAACTGACCAATAAAATGTGTCACAAATGGCATCCTGTCATTTGTGATGCTCTGCCTCAAGAGATCTTGCAGCTTCCACTTTCTCTCCCTTGTGGCTCTGAAAATGGTTATCCTCCTTGAGGATGAAAGAGCACAGGGGGAGAGAGGCCTGGCTCACAGCCAGTACCAGCTGCCAGGCAGTGAGGATGTCTTGGGCAATCCCCTCATACAACCAAGCTGCTAGATGACTGAATGTATTGGTCAAGGTCAACCAGCAAAAGAACCACCCCACTGAGCTCAGCCCACTGAGCTCAGCCCAAATTGCTGACCCACAGAACTGTTAACCAAAAAAGAGTGTGTTTCAACTGCCAAATTGCAGGGGCTTTGTTATAAAGAAATAGATAAAAATGTATACAAGGGTGTATCGCTTTCCTCATGAGAAGCAGGTACTCTTTTCCTCCTGTCCAGTAGGAGCCAGGGTGGCCATTAATGCAACTAGCCAGCAGTAGAATTGAAGAAGCTCATCTCAGAGGGTCATCTTATTAGGAGCTTGTTGTCTTGAGAGAACATTTTATTGTTAAGAAATGTGAAGAGCAGGAGTTCTAGCCCCTAACGCTAGAGGGAAGTGGCATTTCAGTGGGGTGGCAGTACTTGCTTTTGGGGTAGTTTCATACAAGAAAAAGTTTGCCTACGGGCATGCCTGGGGGAGGAAGGGCAGGCTTTTAAAGCCAGGATAGCACCTAAAATGGATCTTATTTGCATGTATCAGCAGTGAGGTCACACAGGGGTTTTCACTTTTCTTTCCCCTCTGCCAACGACTGCAACGAAATGAGAAGAATTCTGTGACTCTTTCAGTTGGAGGATATTACACAGGGCACACACATCTGAGCAGTGACTGACACCAGCTACTGTCAGAGAGATGGTAGTGATTTATCACATTGACAAAATGCTTATCAAATCAAAGGTAACGTGGGTTAAATCCAATTGCAAGAATAAACCCCTCATGTGATGACTCTGCATACACAAAGAGAGCATGTTCCAAGTGCATGGTCCTGTTCTTCACTGAATAACTACACAGGAATGCCACTGGTTCTGACCCGACTGAGTTTCCTCCCTGGCTGAGAAGAATAATCTCCATGCTCTTCATATAACATCTTAAAATGCAACATGGAAAAATAAATACCCCGCTGCTTTTCCTGTTGCAACTCTCTCTTGAGGCCCCGCTTGTAGGAGAAAACATTCTGCCTCACGTCAAGAAGGTGTTTGGAGAAAAGTACATTAAGCACTCATGGATTCCATATAAAGGAATCCAAGAACTCCAGGAAGTTCTGCCCCCAAAATACTTCAAACTCCCACACATCTTGGCTATGAGCTTCTTAGCACCTGTCTTGGCTTTAGGGGACTTCTGTAATGGGAACAATCAGGCACAGCATCTCTGGAGATAAAAATGTTAGTGCTGAGTTTGTATTGGCGTACAAACGATTTTGCTTTTGCAGCAGGGGATGAGACCCAGGCACCAAGGCCACGATTTTGCACCTCTGAAATCATACTCACATTAGATTTACAGAAATTAATTTTAGATCAACTGTTAACTGTTCCAAAATTCTAGCCAAAGAATGGGGAAGGGGGTGCTGAGACATTATATTCTCACAGAATTGTAAACAGTGAAATGTTACACGCAAGTGCTTTCAAAATAAAAAGAAGTATCATCCAATACAATGATTTATTTATTTGTTGACTTTCAAATAAAACTTTGAAAGAGCAATCATTTCATGGACAAATAAAAAGGTCAATGGTAAGGAAATTAATGATATGAAAGAAAGTTCTCATTTTGCATTTAATAATTATATAGTGAAGTATATTCAATACGTACAGTTAACAAATAGCCCCCATTGTACCCTTGTCTCAATTATGGCCACTTCAGGATGAGACTCTTGTAGCTCAGATCCTAATTGGCCATTCAGAAGCCCTCTGTTCTTCCCCCGCCTAAGAAATTATTTGGCCTAAATCATGTAGTTTGCCTCTAGGAATGGATCAAAAAATTCAAATAATTACCCAAACCCAATTGTTTTTTGTGTGTGACAATGACAGTCCTATTAGTAGGAAACTATCTTCAGGGACCTTGAACAACAAGCTTGCTATATCTAGAATCATGATGTGATTTTGTACTCCAGATGATGTAAAAGGGAAAGATCTAGAAAAGGTTTTGACCCCTCAGAATTCAGTCTTACCATCCGGCAAAATAGTATCCATAAGCTTTTCCTGAAATGTGGACATCTTCATTATTTTCATTCTTAATTATTTTCATTTTATTGTGTATTTAGTCAGGTATACAGTGAATATATTTATTTCTTTAATACAGTGTCATCTCATGTGGGGGATGATAAGAGAACTCTTCTAAGATGTAAAAGACAAGACTGGTGCCATCTGCTATGTGATCTTTGGGAAATAAAAACAAGCTGACATTTATTAGAGGCTCATTCTGTGAAAGGAGCTTACAGAGTGTTTTAAGCCAAGTTTTATTTTAATCTTTCCAACCGTCCCATTAGGCAGGCAGTATTATCTCGATTTCCAAATGCAGGAACCAAGTTTCTTATTAAGTGACTTGCCCAGGCTCATTAGCTGATGAACAGAGGCACAGTTTGAATCCATGTCTTTCAGACTCCAAGAGCTCATGCTCTTACCTGCTTTGGTGAGATCTAATGTCAGCAGTTCTGGGATCAAACCTCAGCTCTGCCACTTACCAGTTGGGTAGACACTTTTGTGTCCTCTCATTTCCTGTTTGTAATATAGGAAGGATACTATTTAGTCCTGGATACTGGGAAGTATAATGGGACATAATATGGAAAGGGTTTCCCATGAGGAGTCCCTAAGTAAAGATTAGTTCCTTCACTTTCCTCCTTGCCTGGGCCTCAGTTTCCCCCTCTGTCCTTAGAGCTATATAGAGTTTGGAAAGCAGCTGGTGCAGCTTCTTTTGATACTAAGACCTAGAGAAGAAGGGGCCTACGTCAAATTACAGCTAGTTAGCCAATAGTTTGTGTTCTCATAGCAGTCATTTTTATTTTGTTATTGAAATGAGATTCAGACATAGTTAGGTCAAACCATCTAGAATCCAGATAACTTAGATTCTAGATAAGTAGCGAAATTCAAGTTATTGTATTTTGTTGGTTTTTGGATTTTGGCCCAGGCTACCTAATGCATTTATTGCATATATGCTACTGTATGAAAGGGCATGCATAGTTGTGCTCTCAGTCTGAAATGCACTTTTCCTGACTTTTCTTGGCTTTCCACTCCTCATCTTTCAAGTCTAAGCTCAAATTTGACCTCCTCAAGAGGCTTTTCCTGGTAGTCTTAATCACGCCTTCCCACCTCAGCCAGTCACTTTCCATCATGTCATCTTGTGTATGTCCTTAGAGGCAGGTAATGAATGCAATCTGTAATTATTGTGTTTATCATTGACCTGTTTACTGTTTTTCTGGCTACAACAGAACATGAAAAGGAGCTTGTCAGCATTTGTTCATCTTGGTATTCCCAGCCTTAAGTCACAGCCTGACACCTAATAGGTTCAAAATAACTACTGGGTGAATGAACACCTCTACTCACCTAACCATCCATCTCCCACTCATCCATCAATCCATCAATACACCACTTTTCCTCAAAAGATCTAAAACACTGTAAAATACAGATGATGGCTGGATAATGTAGGTTTCAAATGAAAAATAAGTATACACTTGGCCTGGGTGGTGCGGGTAGAGAGGTCACAAATGAAACTCATCTCTCATTCAAATAGAAAGTGAAGCCAACACATTCAATTGCCATGAGTGACTGACTTTAAAATACCTAATTAAAGCAATATGAATTTTTAAAACCTTTCTAATTAATACAAGCAAGAATAGTCATAAAATACAGCCTGTCTGAAGTTTTATTTTTAGCACAGAAGTTTTTAATTTCTTTGAAACAATATGCCAGGAAAGTTTCATGTTCCTTTTCTCCTAGTCGCAGAAATTATTCCCTGCCACTTGAATGCCAAATCTGGAGACTCACATTAAGTGATTTGCAGCCTCAACTGCCTTTATGGGGCTGAAGAATGACACTACCTTTCTTCCATTTGCCCAGTAGGTGTTTCTTCTTTGGCTCTACACCTGAATGTGAAATGAATCCAATTAAAAAAAAAATTTCCTTTTAATGTTGTAAGCCTCTGGGCATTTATTTTCCCCCCTTTACTCTAGAGAACTCTGAGGATTGAATTCGTAGAGTAAACGTTATTCTAAAGAAGAACTTAGGCAAAAATAAAATTCAGTAATGGGCACTGCAGAAATAAGATAAAAGAATGTGACAGATGGAGTGGATTATACCAAGGATAATTTTGAACTTGTTCATCTTCATAAATATTGGCTTTTGTCACAAGTTTGCTGACTACTTTTCTTGTTTCTTTTTAATTTTTTAAGAAGTCAGGTATGTAGCAAGAAACAGAGTTTTAGAGAGAGGATACAGATCTTTTTTTCCTGATAACAGAATGTGATCTTTATCATTGACTACTTTGGGTATGCACAGGAGTCTCATAATTACTATTGTTTCAACCATTCCCCAACATAGTTTCTTCCAAAATAAAAGTTCATACGTTAAAAAAGTTGTGAAATATCTAGAAACTAAAATTTAAACTTTGTACAACTCTTTAGATATTCTAAGCTTCAGTGTATCAAAATGAGCACTGCTATCACTCCAGTTTGCAGGGGCTAAACTCCATGCCATACCTCTAATCCAACCATAATAATTACTAGCACCTCCTTTCACTCTTAAAAGTATCTGGCTTAGATAATAAATTATATAATATGCTCACTCTAACAACAGTCATTAGTCTTTGAGATATTTTGGTAAAGAAAGAGTGTCTTTTTAATCTCTTTTCCCAAAGTCTAACATCATGTGGGGTATAGATTTAAGATGGATACAAATTCTTGACATTGCTCTCATTTAGAGGTGGGCTCCAGTTCCCTTTTTCTTGAATCTTGGCTAGTCTCTGGCTACTTTGGCCACTACAGTATGTTGGAAGTGATTCAATGTTCATTTCAAGTCCAGCTTTCACCTTCTTTCTGGATTCTTGAACCAGTCTTAAAAAATCCTTCAACTCTGCTGAATGAAGTACGTGGACAGAGAATGGGAAAGGGGCCCTGCTGAGCCACCTTCTACTTCCTTCACCCGCCAAGGCATCAGGCATGTAGGTGAAGCCATCTTGGACTTTCCAGGGCAGATCAGCTGGCAGTTGATACAAATGAGTGACTCAGTGTCTCCATGTTGAACATAATAATTACTCAGCTGAGCCTTAAATTCCTGACCCACAAAATTGTGAGATATAATAAAATTATTATCATTTTAAGCCACCAAAACTTTGTTATACAACAATGAAAAATCAAAACAATAACCCTCAATAAATACTTCTAGGGCTAGATTAAGAAAAATGCCCCAACATTAGGGTATTTGGGGCTATGCTATTGATATTATCTCTCCTCAGCTCCAGCTCCACATAATTAGATAAAAGATCTACATACAAGGAAAAATGAAAGACAATGATTTCTATAATTTAACTTAATGTTTTTGTGTCAAGTTAATATTTTGGTGAAGACTAACTTAAGTAACAATTTAATAATTGCATATGTGATAAAATTACGTTTGTTTTATGGACAATGATAAACCACAATTTCCAGGTTTCTAAACAATAATTGTCAATAAAAGTTATTCTGTAGTCATTTACAATACTCAGTTAACAATTTTCTCCTCATATGGGTACTAAAAGTAAAACTCATAACAGTTTCATGGTTCATTGGATATAAAAGCACATAGGTTTCCAAATTATTCTTGTCTTCAAAATCAATTTAATGGGGCACAAAAATTTCACATTAGTAGCACACAATTTAGAGTCAGTTACACTTGATTGCTAGTCCCAGAAAACCACTTATTTGGATGATGTTGGGCAAGTTACTTCATTTCTTTGAGCTTTGGTTCCTTCATCTGTGGATTGGAAATAGTAATAGTATCTCCAAGAGTTGTAGGGTGGGTTCAAAGAGACAATAGGTTTGTCCAATATCTGATATCTTTTTAAAAATTTTTTAATGTTTTATTTATTTTTGAGAGAGAGATAAAGACAGTGTGAGCAGGGGAGGGTCAGAGAGAGAGGGAGTCACAGAATGTGAAGACAGTCTCCAGGCACTGAGCTAGCTGTCAGCACAGAGCTTGATGCGGGGCTCGAACCCGTATAACTGTGAGATCATGACCTGAGCCTAAGTTGGACGCTTAACTGACTGAACCACCCAGGCGCTCCATGATATCTAGTTGCAATAGTAGCTCTTTGTTTTAAAGATAGTACTTGTTATAGCCTTAATTTATACCATCAAAAAGGATAAAATACTTAGGAGTAAGTTTAGGGAAAGTTGTATATGACATCTACACTGCAAACAGAACACCTCACTGAAAGAAGTTAAAGAAGTCAATAGACATCTTTTATTCATGGACTGGAAGACCTAATGTCATCAAGATGGCAATACTCCTCAAATTAATCCACAGGCTTGTAGTAATCCTTAACAAAATCCAAGCTGCCTACTTTGCAGAAATTGTCATGCTGATTTAGAAAAAAAAAAAGTTTTTTTAAATGTTTATTTATCTTTGAGAGAGAGCACAAGCGGGGCAGAGACAGAGAAAGAGAGGGACAGAAGTTCCAAAGCAGGCTCCACATGCTGACAGCACAGAGCCTGATGCAGGGCTCAAACCCATGAACCACGAGATCATGACCTGAGACAAAGTCAGATGCTCAACCTACGGAACCACCCAAGTGCCCTAATACTGATTTTAAATTTCACAGGGAAATGCAAGTGACCCTGATTAAGTCAAAACAATCTTGAGGAATAAGAACAAACTCACAGGACTCAGACTTATTAATTTTAAAACTTATTGCAAACCTATAGTAATCAAAAAAATGTGCTACTAGCATAATAATATAATAGAACTAAGTCCAAAAATACAGCCACACATCTATGGTCAACTGAGTTTTGATAAAGTTGCTAAGACTATTCAGAGGGGAAAGAATAGTCTTTTCAATAAATGGAGTTGGGACAACTGGATATCCACATGCAAAAGCGTGAAGTTAGAACCTACCTTATAGCATATGCAAAAGTTAACTCAAAATAGGTCAAACACCTAGATACAAGAGCTAACATTATAAAATTCTAGGGGAAAAAACAAAGGGGAAAATTGTGTCCTCATATTAAGCAAAAGATTGTTAGGCATCTGAAGCACAGGCAGCCAAACAAAAAAGAGATAAATTGGACTTCGCCTAAATTAAGAACTTTGTGCTGCCAAGGGCACTACCAAGGAAATGAAAAGATAAATTACAAAATTGGGGGAAATATTTGCAAATCACAATCCAATAAGGGACTGGCATTCAGAATACACAAAGAACTCTCAAAACTCAACAATAAAAGGGTAGATAACCCAATTTTAAAATGGGCAATGCATTTGAATAGTCTTTTCTCCAAAGGAAGATATATAACTGCCCAACATGAACATAAAATGATGCTCAACCTCATTAGTCATTGGGAAATGCAAATCAAAGCTTTTCCCAATAAGACACCACTCTCCATTCATTAAAATGTCTATAGTAAAATGACAGACAGACAAGGGTGAGCCAGGATGTGGAGAAATTGGAACTCACGTACATTGATGGTAGGTTAGTAAAATGGTGCAACCACTTTGGAAAAACAGTTTGGCAGAGTTCTTATATGAGCCTATTCTTAAATATACAAACAAGAGAAATGTAAACATATGTCCACGCAAAAACATGCACTTGAATGCTCATTATTGTCAAAAAGTAGAAATAATCCAAATGTTCATTAGCTGATGAATTGATAAAGAAAATGAGATATATATTCATACAACAGAATTAATATTAAATGGTTAAAAAGGAATGAAGTACTGATAACTGCTACTACATGGATGAACTCTGAAGACTTTATGCAGGTACAAAACCTACATATTATATGATTCCATTTATATAAAATGTCCAGAAAAGGCAAATCCACAGACACAAAGAGTAGTAGATGGGTAGTTGCCAGGGGCCGGGGAAGGTGAAAATGGGGAGTGCCTGCTAATGGGTGTGGAGTTTCTTTTTGGGGTAAAGAAAATGTTCTGGAATTAGCAGTGATGATTTAACGATGTTAAATGTTAATAATAAATAAATACTTTCTGTGAAGTATTCTGCCCATGGTGCAAAAGCTTTTAGGGTAATTCATGATTTTACCTTTGTTAGTCAGAAGTGAAAGTTTTGGAAACACTTCTGCCTGGATTTTGGATACCACTAAGTTTGCTGCAGCTAATTGAAGGAGGCTTTGATGGGAAGAATACTACTGTAAAGTCAGAGTTTATGGCTTCTTGTTCTACCTGGAATACCCACCCTGTGGCCCTTGACAAGTCACGGCAAGACTCATTTGTAAAAGAGGCTCTTTGTAAAAGGAACTTTTTGCCCTGTCTCTAGCCCCCTAAAGCAATGCTGAGAAAGAGGATACACAAAATAACTGCATTGTAATTTATAATTCTGAGTGCTTTAGAGATACAAACTAGTAACAGGAAGAGAAAATAGAAAATTTATTATACTTGACTTTAACAGGGCAAGCAGACCTAATTCCTAATGTCTTTCTAAATTCAGATATAATTATTAGCGAGAGGTTAATTTGAATTTAAATGTTATTCTATAGTAGATAAACAACAATGATATACCTTCCTTTTGATTGCATGAGCTAAAATTCTGGCTAAGTATTATGCAACTGAAATCAGGCTTGCAACAATGGATAGTTCCTTCAGAGAAGAAATGTATTTATTGGCAAGAATGGATGGTATTTTTCCATACCAAGTTTACTGTATTAATCCAGACAGCTAATATATTACAGTCAACATTTAATGACATGTGAGTCTATAATAAATGGAGATTTCACAAATCACTTCTATGCTCTCATGTGAAGACACCCTTAGTCTCTCCCTGCCTTAGCCCATTCCAGCCTCCAGGTGGGAGTAATCCTTCTGTGTGTGTGTGTGCATGTGTGTATGTGCACGCGTGTGCGTGTGCATGTGCGTGTGTGTGTTTAAGCACCTGAGACACTGTATTTCACCTACTTATGCTTATCTTTGTTTCCTAGTGCTACTTGCAAACCCTTCGGGCAGCATGGACTGTGGCTTTTTCAACTTTGATTCCCCACAATTCTATACAGTGATGGGCACAGTGTAGACATTTAATGAATAAGTTAAGTGAGTGAATTAACCAATGTGACTTGTTTGTAAATTTCCGTATGAGCGTGGACTAGCACCAGCCAGAAAGAGGCTCTGGCGTTGGTTCCCAGGCTGTTGAGTAGTAGCACAGGTTTGAAGTCTCAAGGGAAACGCTGTTGTGAACATACACGTGAAAATGGGAAAAATTCAAAGCAGCGGTTCTTAGCGTGGAAGAATTTAAGCAAGTTAATGATGCCATTGACTCTTGGTCCATGCTGACCACACTCCTGCCTCTGCCTCTCTCTTCTCCCACAACTCTATTTACATTTGTAGCATCTTATCCCACTCCCCCGCTTTATTTTTCTCCATAGCAATTATCACCATGTATTCTAAGTATTTGCTTATTACCTCTCTCTCTCTTGCCTTACCAGAATCTAAATTCTGTTTTTTTTCCTCCTTTATATTTTGTGCTAGAAATAGTTCCTGGAAATAACAGCTGCTCAGTAAAGATTAGAAAAGAAGGAAGGAAGGAAGGAAGGAAAAGGGAGGGAGGAAATAAATGAGAGAATGAGAGAAAAGGGGGGATAATGGAAGAAAAAAGGAATATCAATCTAAATATATATATATATTTTATATAAAGATCTTATGAGCTTTTTAGAAATTTTAATATACTCAGGTAAACTTCTGGCTCACAGATTTATTTTGTTTGGCTCACAAGTATTTTAAATAATAAAAATTGGAAATTTCCCATAAAATATGAGATTATAAGGTTCTCCCAACAATCAGCCCTGGTAAAACTGGGGCTGTGCTCTCATACCATATCAGTCATCTAGACCCTAGTGGCAGCTTCAGTACTGGCACAGGCCAGAGTGACTTAATATGCTAGAGAATTTCAAGTCAGGTTGGAAGTTGGTATGTCTCCTGAATTTTGTGAATGACTGTGAGAACCTCACTGTGATGTGTAATCAGGAAGTCCTCAGGATAATTTAGATGCCTATGGAAACCCACACTCCCAGGGGGACTCCAATGAGACGATAATGGCCAGGACTTTAAATCCTGGTTCTTTTAGACCGAGCCCCCTGGGGCTTACCTGAGAGAGGTAAGTGTGCCTAGCCTGTACTGGTCCCCCCATCCCGAGAACTTCCCATAGAGCACTCTGAACCCTGTAGCTCTCCAGTGTAGGTCTTAGGTGTAAACATGTTAAGACATGTTCACCCCCTGGAGTGATAGGAATTACAAGGTCTATTAGGCTCAAAAATATGCTGTTAAGGGTGATTCCATCACCATTGCACATCTGTTCATTCATTCCACAAGTATTTATTCAGTGCCTGTTAAGTGTCTGGCCCTATGTAGGTACTATGTACTCAGTGCTGAAGAAGTCACCACACACCTCACAGTATTACTAGGAAAAGGACACCAGTAAGTAGTAAGATATTTGTTAAAATACTGGAAGCACAAGAAGATGTCAAAACTTACAACAGAGGTTCTGAAACTGCAGATTTAAAGTACAACTCATAATGTGTAGAAAATATGCAGATATTCAAAATTTTTCCGTGACTTGCTTGGGGGGATATTCTGGGGGAAGATTAAGCGGTTATTTAACTTATTCTTATAACACAGACATAGAAACTTCCTTTAGAATCCTTAATTTGCTTTGAAAGTTTTATATGTAACTGTCTAAAGGTCACCTTGCCTCCTCGCTTTATATATACAAATCTGTGATATTTTGATGTAAGTAGCTGATCCACCCTCTCACAGAAGCCCAGTATCATGTGAAGGCTTTCTCCAACCTATCTACACTACTTAAGTCATCAAGTCTACTATCGTTTCTAATTATTGTATTTTCTTCTGTAAAAAAATACAGTATATATTTTTATGTGGTAAAATATATAAAACATAACACCACTTTAGTCACTTTTATTTTTTTTTATTTTTTTATTTTTTTAAATATTTTTATTTATTTCTAGGAGAGAGAGAGAGAGAGACAGCGTGAGCAGGGGAGGGTCAGAGAGAGGGAGACACAGACTCTGAAACAGGCTCCAGGCTCTGAGCTGGCAGTCAGCACAGAGCCCGACGCGGGGCTCGAACCCACGAACCGTGAGATCATGACCTAAGTGAAAGTCGGATGCTTAACCAACTAAGCCACCCAGGCGCCCCTAGCCACTTTTAAGCATGTAGTTCAGTGACATGGAATACATTCACATTGTTGTGTGACCATCACCACCATCCATCCACAGAGCTTTTTCATCTTCCCAAACCGAAAACTCTGTCCCCTCTAAATACTAGCTCCTCATTACCTTCTCTGAAGCCCCTGGAAACCACTGTTCTGCTTTCTGTCTCTATGAATTTGACTGCTCCAGCTACCTTATATAAGTAGAATCATACAATGTTTGTCCTTTTGTTAAGTGGCTTATTCTACATCAACATATGTCTTCAAGTTTCACCTGTATTGTAGCATAGTATAGGATTGCATTCCTTTTTAAGGTCAAATCAAATCAGATTCAGTTGTATGTATACCACGTTTTGTGTATTTGTCCATTCATTAGTTGATGGGCATTTGAATTGTTTCCACTTTTTGGCATTCTGAGTCATGATGCTATGAACAAAAGTGTACAAATAGGATTATTATGCTTCTGTAGTGCTTTTAACTTTGCAGAGTACACTTATGTCTATAATTTACAAAGCCTGTCGGAAATAGAGTAGATAGTGTTTTCCCCTTCTGGGAAATACAAAATCCATATTATTTAAGTCACTTGTGAACTTAGGGACAGTTTCTTCCTTTTAAACTGAAGTATCTTTGTCTCAACATACTTTTTATTCTTAGCGCCAATGATGCTTCACCAGCTGAAGACATCAGAGGACAAAAGGCAAAAATATTCCCATTGAGATGCAACTGGAGGGCAGATCAAAAGTCTTACTTTACTTGGGCTTGCTAAATGAAATCAGTGGGCTCCAAATTTGGGGGAAATCAATTTTTAAAATTTATCTTTCAGGCATCGGTTGCAGCTGTTGTTTCTCTAGCAAAATGACATTCTGGGTTAACTAATCCAGACTTAGTGTCTCCCTTACCCCTTGGCCCCCCTCTGACTACACCATTGCTGATAAAATTCAAACTCTGCGTATACTATAAGCTGGGAAACTATGTCTATGGCCCAAATAAAATCTTGATTACTCACAGGCTTAAATCATACCTGATATGATTTCACATTCTGTTCTTGGATAACAGTCTTCATTACATTCCAGAGATGCCAATGCTCTGTTTGAACAGAGCCTTTGAAAAGTTGAGAGGTCCTTTGAGGACCTTTGAGAGAGGGGAGTATAGTATGCAGGTGGAGCAGGGTCAGCGATGGTGTGTGCCCAGTGAAGCTCTTCCCAAGGAGGCTCTGGCCCAGGTAGAACCCGGATTTTTCTTGTAGCTGATTTATACTTGTGTAGTTTTTTTCATCACTAAATTCATATGTTTCTTTATGTCAATAACATTAAGCAAGATTTTGGTTTTTGAAATAGCACTACTAGATGCGGTAGTTCTCATAGTTTGCCACTGCTGAAAAAGATATTTCTGAGCCTGGGTGGCTCAGCTGGTTAAGCATCTGACTCTTGGTTTCAGCTCAGGTCATGATCTCATGGCGTGTGAGTTTGAGCCCTGTGTCGGGCTCTGTGCCTGCTTGGGATTCTCTCTCTCCCTCTATCTCTGCCCCTCCCCGATCACTCTCTCTCTCAAAATAAATAAATACACTTAAAAAAAATTTTTAAAGATATTTAAAAATATCTTTCTTTTTATTTTTATTTATTTCTTGCTCAGTCCTCAAAAACGTTTACCAGTTAAAACTTCTCTCATTGTGAAAATTCTCCATTGTTAAAATCTAATTAGAATAATTTCATTTCAGTGGGAACAATCCTGAGTCGTATGGTTTGCTGGCTGTCTGCTGTCTGCCTTAACTTGCTGGTCCTGACCAGGCCTCCACCCTTGCAATGTGCAGTTGCTTTCACTGACAGTAACACCTGGTGAGTGGTTGGTCTGTCAGGGAGGCAGACACAACATAAGTGCTTGATTTGTGCTGTTAGATCTTCAGTGGTGTTTCTTCCTTGGTAGGGTTGCAAAATTTAGCAAATGAAAACATACCCAGTTAAAGCTGAATTCCAGATAAAAAACAAATAACTTTTTATAAGTATGTTCCATGCCATATTTGGGACATACTTATACTAGAAATTTATTTGATGTTTATCTGCAATTAAAATTTAAGTAGGTGCCTTGTATTTTATCTGAAGTTAGGTTTCTGCAAGGAAGAATACTCAAAGAGCCTGAGCTCATAGTGTCATTAACTAATAAAAACAAAATCAATTTCTCTTGAATCCAGAAAGCAAATTTAAATGCCAAAAAGTGTAATGCGGACTGAGCCTAGCGATTTGGAGTCACCTAAATAGGATACCAAACTGCAATGTTGAGGTTACAAGAAAAACAGATAAGGAGGATTTGCCTCTTAACTTCTGGTTCTCTTTTGGAAATGGATACTGATAAAGTTTACCTTCCCAAGCGATCAATCTGAAAAGCAATGTTTGTAAAGTCAGTCAAGGGAAGAGGAAGGAACTGGGTAAGTCAAGCACCGACACATACAGAATTTTGTCAGTCCTAGAGCACCTGGGTGGCTCGGTTGGTTGAGTGTCCGACTTCGGCTCAGGTCATGATCTCACCGTTCATGGGTTCAAGCCCTGCATCTGGTTCTGTGCTGACAGTTCAGGGCTTGGAGCTTGCTTCCGATTCTGTGTCTCCTTCTCTCTCCTGTGCCTCTCCCTGCTCGTTCTCTGTCACTCTCTGTCTCTCAAAAATGAATAAACATTTTAAAAAGTTAGAATTTTGTCGGTCCTGAAAACTTTGGGGTAGGTAGAGACTGTACTAGGGAGTGTATATGTGTAGGAAAGGGTGTAGGAAAGGGTGAAGAAGGAGGAGAGGAAAAGAGAATAACAGTATGACCTCCCAGAAAGAAAAACAAATCTAATTATGTTCTAATATACAAATAGGCTCACAAATATATCATCATTAAAGAGATTTATTTCTTGCTCAGTCCTCAAAAACGTTTACCAGAGATCCCCGATCAGTTTAAAGCTATCACACTTGTTAACTTGATTATATGTAGATAGTCTACTGCATGTATGAACTGAAGTTAAATTTTGCTTTGTTTTGAACGTTTTCTAATTGAAAGACTACCAGAGATGTTGGAAAAATGCTGTTAGAAAGCATTAATATTCTTCTCCTAAACAGACTTGACCAGAGGGCTTGGAAGTCCAATTAGTGTGTAGCTGGTCAAGGGTGCAGGTTACCCCTGATTTGCTCTGTGGCAAATCAAAGGGCTTTTGCTTGACTTTTACATTTCTCCCCATTTTTTAAAGCTGATAAACCAAGCGTTTGTTGATGTGCTGAAGTACAGTACATTAGTGCGGTCCAGTATTGAGGATATAAAAAAGGGGATAGAATGCCTGTTCTTGAGGACTTTCCAATCCAGTATTGAGAAACCCCTCACCCTCTGTACCAGATGTGGCCCCTATGCTTATTGCTACTTTTTAAGGAAGAAACAAATTGATCTCTGTGGAAGTAAGGGTAAGCCATGCTCTATCCTTTCTCCAAAGCTGCCTCTGAAGAAATCAGAAAGGGCTAAAAATAAGTTCTAGAGCTCACGTCCATTAATTTGAAAACTCCCACAACTCTATCACCGAAGTGGGCAAGGAGACATAAAGTTTTCCCAAAGGAAATATAAAAAGCTAATGAATGTATGAAAAAATATTGGTCTCAGTAGCAGTAAATAATACTGGTATAAGTTAAAATGAGACACTATTTTCTCCATAAACTTACCAAGGTTTTGAGAACCATATCAAATTCAGGGTTGGTGAGAACCAGATGAGGTGTTTATTACCTTCCCCTTGCTGAGAGTAGCTTGAATTAAGCACTTTTTCCAGAAAATAACTTTCTAATATCCAACAATATTGCTTTCAGTGATAGAAATCTTAAAACTATTCTTAGTAAAGGACCCAGGATACTATATGAACAAAAAATTGGAGCAGTATTTTAAAAAACAGAAATGATGTAAGCAAAGAAAATGTTTAGTTGCTTGGAGATAGTTTATTACATTTTATATATGCAAAAGAGGAAGTAGTATGCACCAAATATCTACTATGAATTTATTTATAATGAATTTTTAAAACATGGGGAAATGCTTCAGTCATATATTTAATTAACAAAGAGTAATGAATGGGACACCTGGGTGGCTCAATTGGTTAAACATCCGACTTGAGCTCAGGTCACGATCTTGGAGTTTGTGTGTTCAAGCCCCGCATTTGGCTCTGTGCTGACAGCTCAGAGTGTGGAGTCGGCTTCAGCTTCTGTGTCTCCCTCTCTCTCTGCCCCTCCCCTGCTTGCACTCTGTCTCTCTCTCAAAGATAAGTAAACATTAAAAAAAAAAGAAAACAAATAGTAAAACAAATTATATAGACTTTGGGATCAATCATTTCAAGCTAGTGGAAAAAAAAACCAACTGCAAAGAAATATACAAAATGTTAACAGTGGTTATCCTGAGGTGAGTATGAGTATAGGTGATTTTTTTTTCTTTCATTTCTACCATTTTCTATATTGCCCAAATGTTCAATAGCTGTCAGAAAAAATATATATACAAGTGGTCAGCCGGATACTCAGAGCATGGTTCTAAGAATGGAAACTATGAAAATATTCTGTACTCATTTATTCTTCACATCTATCAGTGTAACTTTGGGGTAAGTCACTTAATCTATGAATGCCTGAGTTTTCTCATCTCTACAATGGGGGCAATATTGCACTAAACTTCCTCCCGGGTTTGTCATGATAATCACTTGAGAGGATGAGCATGAACAATGCTTTTCTGAATCACAAAATTCCTTAAAAATCTAAAAGATGAATTGGAGTTGATCTTCTAACATATTTCTATGTGGTGACTACCAGGTGTGAGGGGACAATTTGTGACCATGCAACATAAGCAAACCACAAGGCTTAAATAAGGACCAAATTCAGAATTCACTAGGAACTACTCCCAGGCATTTCTTTGCATAGGTTCCTGCCCACGGTGCTGGAGAAGCAGGGAGGCCATAGTCTCACGGGACAGGGGAAATAAAGAGAGGTTGGTAATGTTGGCTAGACCATGAAAGGAGTTTGAAAGTCAGGCAGAAGGCTTTACCAATTTGACCTGGACTGATTAGGAGAGAGATTTGTTAGGTGTTGTTTCCTTTGATTTGGGCCTCAGTGTCACAAAAGGCACCCAGTGTGGATACACGGGCCTGGGTGGCCAGTTTGCTGGCTAAACTGAAGGGTAAGGTGAATGAAGGTTAGAAGTTTAGCTGCGTCAGAATTTGGCAGTTCCTGAGAGAGGACATGATGTATTACAAGCTGACAATGGACAGGCCATATGTGACGACAGAAGTCTGACGCACCACCTCTGCAGCAACCAGCCCAGGAAGCCAACCACAGCCTCTGCAGCAATGGTCCAGAGTAGCTGGGACGTAGCCAATGATTGTCAGCATTTCTATATTTAATCCCTGCTTCCAACTCAGGACTTCTCAGCCAAAAATGCTTCCCTAAGCAATCATATAGGAAGCCCCACTTCTAGCTAGCCCTCCCCCAGCTTCTCTATGCCGACAATCTCCAACTGGGTCACTCTGAGCCTTCTCTTTTTTCACTGTAAAGCTTTTCCACTCTTCCGCCTGCCTTTGAATCTCTGCCAAATGCATGCGATGGTGGCTGACTCTCCTGCTATAATAAATGGTGAATAAATTACCTCCATTTGTTCTCATTTGGGTGGTCTTCATTTACTTCCGTACTTCCATATCAGCCTTCAGCTAAGCCCCTCTTTCCAGTAGTAATATGTAGGGAGGCAATTTGGTGTAATTGAGAGAAGGTATCACTAGGAAGCTTTCAAGCCCCCAAGCTAACTCTGTAGCCTTGGACCATCTCTTAACCTTTTGAACATCCATCTCCTGAATCTGTAAGATGAAACTTGTCTGTTACAAGGTGGTGAGATCCTGGTCTTCAAAAAGATATAACCGGTCAATGTACAGAGAGGAAGTCCAACAGATTCTTAACTATCTACAAATACATTTCCCTGGGGCGCCTGCGTGGCTTAGTCGGTTAAGCGTCCGACTTTCGCTTAGGTCATGATCTCGCGGTCCGTGGGTTCGAGCCCCGCGTCGGGCTCTGTGCTGACTGCCAGCTCAGAGCCTGGAGCCTGTTTCAGAGTCTGTGACTCCCTCTCTCTCTGACCCTCCCCTGCTCACGCTGTCTCTCTCTCTCTCTCTCCTAGAAATAAATAAAACATTTAAAAACAAAAAACAAAAAAACAAATACATTTCCCTGCCCATAATTTCCAAACAGGGAGAAAGAGAAAGCGGGGTGGGGGGAGTGGGGAAGAAGAGAGAGGAATGAGAACAAGAAAGAGGAAGGCAGACTGGCTCTCTCAGATACGATCTAGTGTATAGCTTCACCAAAAGGAAAATGAGAGGCCCATGATTCCAAACTGTCTTGAAGTGGCTACTGGTTTCTGTTCTGTCCCAGTCCCTTCCGAAACAAAATGTAGACTTCTTCTGACCCAAGAAATCACAAGTCCTGTCTGGTCAACACACAGGGCCTGGGAGGAGAAGTGCTGAGGAGGCACTCATTTTTGAATGCCATACTTCCATTCCATGACCTTTCCACAAAGTGAAACTACCCACGGAGGCTTTTTGCATTCTACCTATTTCTTCTTTGTGGCCCACTGTCACATGTAACATGACACTATGTAAGGATTTAGCCACAGATACATGCAATGAGTTTTTATAAGTGTTGAGTTTTGGGGGTCATGGTGGGAAAGAACAAAACACCAAGGGTTCCAGATAGCTGGCACAGTTCATTTGAGTTTTTCCTTCTGAAAATTATGGAACTGTTGATTTTGCATTGGGTGAAAATTTCCTTTAAGGCATTCACAGCTTGCTCCATCTGATGGACTTAACAATGCTGTCTCTCAACTCAAAGAAATCCCACCTGATTTCATTGCTGGCATTATCTCTTGTTCTTGCTGCTGTTTGGAGCAAGTCTGTTGCCCACATTGAACCTCAGTTACCACACTTAAACTCACCTTACTCCTCTTGGCCGAAATGATAAAACAAGATTATGCAAAAGACTGTTTATATATTTTTAAATGTTTATTTATTTGAGAGAGAGAGAAAGAGACAAGAAAGAGAGCAAGGGTGGGGCAGAGAGAGAATGAGAGACAGAAAAAGAGAGAGAGAGAGAGTCCAAAGCAGGCTCAGGCTCTGAGCTGTCAGCACAGAGCCCAACATGGGGCTCAAACTCACAAACCATGAGATCATGACCTGAGCTGAAGTCCAACGCTTAACTGACTGAGACACCTAGGCATTCCCAAAAGACTGTTTATAAACTGTGTTGTGAATGTCAGAATGATTAGAAAAAAGGAGGCCCAGAAGGGGTCTCCTTACTGGATCAAGTACTAATCAGTGAATCATCCAACAACACAGCCCAGGCTCCTCAAAGGCAAATTCCTGCTTTTTGTTTAAGGTAAGTTCTTGATTGTGTTTTACCTACTACTCTTTGTTGGGTGAGGTTTGGCGCAAGACAATACCTGAACTCCTGGACATTTTATGCGATTTATGAAAAATCTTCATAAATTTTCAAGTAGTATATGATCCACACACACAAAAAAGGTCGAGAACTCCTGATCTATTCCTACAAAGCATTCATTTGGCTATCAAGTAAAGGACGGAAAGAAGGAAAACAATATACAGATACTTAATCTTTGCATGGTCAAGAATTGAAGGTTACCTGTGTACCTCTAAGTAAGTAATAGGCACATTCAAATTCTCTTTTAACCAGCCACTAAATGAAAAGAATATTTTTTCTACCAGCTCCCTCCTCTTGCCAATTTCTTTGTACTGGTTAAATGTGATGGAAAGACAATGCCTAATAGAATCATTTCAGACAATGGAGTAATTACTACCTTGAATATTTTTTATCTTATGGAAAAAAGTGCTTCTTTATTTTGGCTTTCCTATTTTTCTTTCAATAATGAGGCTAAGTAATGTTTAGCCAACTAGAAGCTTGCTGGCTTTCAGATGAAGCCATTGCAAAAGGACCGATCTGAAATGAGAGAAGAGGGAGCCATTAGACTAAAAATAAAATGAATTCCAAGCTTTTACTCTCTCCAGAGTTCTCTAGAGTGTCATAAGTTATGGTTAATGAGGGCCCCAAGGGGGAAGGTCCTAAGTCAATGTCACTCTGCTGGTTCAGTGCAAGCCATAGAGCTAAATGTGTCAGTATATTTTGCCCTTGACCACAGGGACCTGGGAGAAACCAAGGCATAAAATAACCTGACTAGGCCCTGAAGGAAGAGACCCTGCTGCTAAAATGAGACTAAGCCATGTGGTGAGGTCAAAACATTCCTTTGACCTCAGGATTTTTGGCAGAATTTCTTGGAATGGCATGCCACAGTTTCTTAATCTCTAAATGGAGGAAATCCTTCCTAATCTCTAAATGGAGGAGAATTTATGCGTCTCCTCCATGGATCTCGGGAGAAATGGCCAATACTTCTGTGAATACACTTTGTGCTTCTGTTTCAATGTTACTAATATGTGAATCAGGGCTTACCACATAGAACCACATCATTTATGGGCTGGACATGATCTTAGACATCATATTAGTGTAGGAGTTATGATACTGAGCTAGAAAGAAGGCTCCTTGGCAAACTTAACAGAGCATTGTGGATATAAGCAGAGAGTCTATCCATGTTTCTTGGATTTGAATGCTGGTTCTGTCACCTCTCTTCTTTACCTCTTTACCTCAGTGACCTCATATGCAAAATAGGGCTAATTAAAGTATGAGATTTGCAGGGTGTTGTGAAGAGTACAGTGCCTAGAGTATCTGTCAAATTAAGTGCTATGGAATGTTTGCTTATATTATTGAATAATTTTACATAATATTAATTATATGGTTTAAAATTTGTATTAACCACAAAAGAACCTCTGTATATTTGAAAACTGGTAAATCATATACATGGGAAAGCATTTCTATTCAGTTTACACAGTGTTCAGTGAACATTCTTGGACCAGTTGCAGTTACTAGAAGTAAATTCTCTCCCCCACAGCCTTTGTCCCAGAATTTGGGAACTAAAATCCAGCTACCCATTCAATATCTATTGAGCACCTACTGTGTATCAGGCACTGCTCTAGGAACTGGAAATACAGCACCAAACAAAGAGGCAAAGTCCCTGCCCTCATGAAGGTTACAGTCTAATGTAATGAGTAGTCCATTTTTTAAAAAATCTGAGGTTCAAAAAATCCTTAGCTGTTTGCCCCAAATCACACAGCCAGTCTGAGATCTTGTGATCCTTTATTACATCAGATGTTTAAAACACCTTGTTTACCATGCACCTTTAAAAATGCCTGGAAGAGGCATTTGCCTGTCAAACTAGCTAATACAGAAATAGTGTGGTCACATGAACGCACTGGCTGTTCCACATGTGACTCGGTCGTGTGCTTTCCCAGCTCCTGGGGGCTACCACATGTCTCCTTTTGCCTCTCTCATCATGTTCACCACACCGTGCCATTTCTGATTCCTCCATTTAAAAAAAACATCTGAAAGCTGAAATGATGAGTGAGGATAACAGTGACGATAAAGAAAGAAAGATTTTCAGTATGGAAATGTAATTAAAGGAGAGACAACCTCATTTTGAGAATTTCAAGCTTCATCCCCCATATTAGGAATGCTACCTGTTCCGTACCTGTTGGGATAAAATGCTTATGTGCTTTGTATCTCTTTTCCAGACTTCCCAAGTTGTAGCCTAACATGTGCAGAAAAACCTGCTTTATTCTCTTAGAACTTTGGGAATCAACTGAACTTTGTTTTCATTTTCTTGTTTATACAGACATGTATAGGAAAGTGTTTACATAGGCAGTGAAGCATGTAGTTTTAGGGCTGTGTGTGTGTGTGTGTGTGTGGCCTTTTATCTTCCCAACCATTGCATTTCTTCATTTCTACGACACTGTTCTTTGAGATAGACCATTAGATTTTGTATGAAGACAGAAAAATAACATTCAGTTAAATGATCACTTGCCATCAACTGTAAATTTCATCCTGATTTCAGAGATGCAGAAACATAAAGAGCTTGATAATTCTTCATTAGTAAAACAAGATAAAAAAGGGTTTTTCATATAATCCATTACAAAATTATCCTTTTTAATGGATGCTGATAATTATTGCATGAAAACATTTGGACTTGTTTCAGATATCCATCAAAAATGGCATCTTTTTTTTAAAGGGAAATAAAAAAGTAAAGTGTTAAAACCAAGTCCTCGGTCTTTTATTAGAGCATAAACTGAAATAATGCATAGATGAAATGATGATGTTTTGGATTCACATCACAACAATTATGGGAGCATATAGGTAAAATAAGATTGACTGTGGGTTGATCATTGTTCAATTTGGAATGCAAGATACAATCAGGGTTTAGTATACTATTCTCTTAAAATTTCAGAAAAAAAATTCCATCTGTAAAGTGTTAGTAGTAGAGCCTCTCACAAGTAGGCTTGGGTCTTCTTAAATGTGAGAGGTCTGTTCTATGCTCTTGGTGGTGGGTTCCAGATGGAGACTGAAAAGATTATTTCCTGGCACTATGAGTGATGAGGTAAGTGGAAGGTATGCTCATGACTAGTCCTCCATCTTCCTTCTGAATACCTTATTTTGTTGAAGCCACCTGGGTCCTATCTTTTACCATAGTCATAGTTGGCTAGTCCTTGTAATGACTTCAAGACGCACAGGCCGCTGTGCTACTTTACATCAGTACTTGGTCATCCTCAGAGGGTATACAAGGTTGATGTAAAGGATAATTTTGAGCAGCAACAATAGCAATTTAAACTTTAATTGAATGTTCCAGTAACTATGCTAAGTAGCTTACCATGCAGAAGTTTCTTTAATTCTTGTGACAACCCTAACTTGTTAATACTATTATGATTTTATTTTTACCCATGCAGAAACAGACTGAGAAAACTTAAGTGCATTTCCCAAAGCTGGCAAGTGGCAGGGTCTGGGTCTAAAACAGCCTGTGCTCAAGATCACACAAGGTATGGCCTTCTTTCCAGTGACACTGGATCAAGAGCAATGGAAATCACACCGTGCTGAGAATCACTTGCAGACCAGAACTAAAGACAGCCTCAAGCCAATAGTCAGTAGATGCAGATGGTTGAAAAAGAGCACAGATGCAGGAAAGCAACTCTTGTAGAAACAAATCAAAAGGAATGCAGAAACCTCTACCAAGTAGATAAACATAGTACTAGCAGTGGGACAGGCAGAACTGGCCAGCTCATAGATTGTTTCCATTTTCTCCTGAGTCTTTAAATCACTTCAGAGTGTTATCCTGCTTTGTCAAGCTTCTCATGTCTGGATTTAGCTGGTGTGTTCCACATCATCCCCTGGGACCCACCCGGTCCTTCTAGACTTCTAAATCTTGTCCCACTTCATTTGGAAACTTAATGCTCATTAACTGTTATGATATGAAGAATATTTTATTTTGTGACTCTATCCCTCCAGGGCCCTAACTATCCAACCACAGTTTGTTTCAAAATCTAATCATCATTCTTAATCTTGTAGAGACACAAGATTTCTCCTGCCCTGCTAGGCTAAGTACTACCCTCCTCTCCAATTCACAATTATGTCAGTAACACTCAAATAAATAGATCTTTTGGAGTGGGAAATCTTGAGGTCATCATCTGGATTGGCCCATCATTTGGACTGCAGGGTCTGAGGGTAGTTCAGGGATGACACGTATACTCAGAAGCAATGGCAGTCACACTGGGGTTGGGACTAGAATGAGAAGCTTGTCCTGGACCTAGCAAGGGCTCAGCGTATAGCATATTCCATTTGTACTCTTTCCGTACGCTTCTAATAACGTCACCAAAATCACATCACCTTCTTTGCCCGCACCATATGGAGTTTACTATCAACCAAAGTTCTAAAGTCTTATTTCACAAGTACAAGTTCTTCCGAAGAGTATTTGTACATTTTCACTTACGGTCAAAGTAAACAATCTTATACTTATCACTGTTGCATAGTCTAGGTAGATTCAGATCATTATTTCGACCTGTTAAGATCTGCTTGAACTCTGATAATGTCAACAGACATTATCTGTTCTAATCTGTACTAATTCTTTTTGTATATGTGCTGCTGAAGTAAACACTGTAGTAATGCTTTTTGGCTTTATATCTAGAAATCTGTATACTATACGTTTATCCAAGACACTGACAAAAATATTCATTAGGATAGGACCACAAACAGAGTTTTTTATAAGCCACCAGACTGCCTGTCCCCTACCCCTGGTTGCTAAGAAGCACCCTCTAAGTATGTTCATTCAACCAGTTATTAATCTGCTTGATTGCATTAGCTCAGCTCATACTTCTTAATCTTGTCTCAAATTATATCATGAAGAAACTACACAATGGCCCACTGAAGTTCATGAACATTTTGTCTGTTGCATTTCCTTGCACTATTGTTTCTCACTAATGTGGCCAGATTTAATTTGGCTAAAAGCAATTTGGCAAAAAGCAATTTAGTCAAGAAGATGACTTTGTCAAAACAGTGATCTAGATACAGAATAATAATGCCAATCAGTGGTTTCAAAGTTATCAGTTTTGTGTGCTACTTGATAGAGCTATTCTCCATTTTGTACTCATATATTTTTTGTCAATATTCTATTTTTTCTCAACAGTTTGATTTTTAAAATTACTAATTCATTTCTGGCCAGTTGTTTCTATCAAGGATTGCTTATAATGCAGACTAACTGAAATAATCTAACTATTCAGCAATTAATTAGAAGGATGCAAATGTCCAACTGATGGATTGCTTTTTTAAAAAAATATGCTAGACTCCAGATACCAGATGGTAGGTAAAATATCATATGTAGTCACAGGAAATGCATATAAGGATGTTATACAGTAAGTTCAATCATGGTTGGCACTCGTGAGTGGGATTATTATTATAAAGTTTTGTTCTGGTTTGTATTTATAATTTTTCATAATAAGCGTGTGTTTCTTAAAATGTCTAAAATAATACATAAGTCATAATTATAATCAATTGTTCAATCACTCTACTAGTTTCAAGTATTTAGTTGGATTCTTGTTCCCTGAGCATTCCTTAATTGTTCAAACTTTGCAGTGTAAACAGAGCAATTGTTTGAAGATGAACTCTGGAAACTAAAGTAGTGTTTAAAGATACTTATAGTATTATAAAGCTGTCTCATGTTTTATCACTCATACCTAAACATATAAGGATGGAAGCTATTCATTTATTTTTAAGTTTGTTTATTTTTTAGAAAGAGAACATGGAAGTGAGTGAGGGAGGGACAGAGAGAGAGGAAGAGAATCCCAAGCAGGCTCTGCTTTGCAAGCACAGAATCCAATATGGGGCTTGAACCCATGAACCATGAGATCATGACCTGAACCCAAATCGAGTCAGACACTCAACTGACTGAGTCACCCAGGAGCCCATGGAAGAAATTCATTTTTAACTAATGTATTGTGTTGACCAATTTGCTTTTGACCAAGTTACTTTTGACTAAATACATACTATCATCTACCAGGCTAGTAATATATCAGAGGGGGAAAAATGTGACTGTCTCCATGGTTTCCTTTTAAGTGACTCTATGCTGGATTCTAGAGATCCACTGGTATCTCCTCTGGACACTCTATAAACCACTCTTTTAATAATCCATTTTAGAATCTATCCAGTTTGAGAAAATTTAGCAGTATGTGCAAGTTCCTTTTGAAGCTGTCTGAAGACACCCATGGGGAATAACTTCCTACTTAAGAATAAATGCTGATAAACTTAGGTAGGACACTGGCCAAGCACTCCATTCCAAGTATTTTACACTGACCTGTTCTCAAGGAAATTGCTCAATTTCTCCAACCTCTAGTGTCTCTGCAGAATGAATTCAAGAATACAACATACCTTTAACATTCTCCCACCCCATAGCTTTCCCCAGCTATTTTCCCTTGACCCACCTTACTCTTATCACTATTATTTTAAAAGTCAGTGTGGTTCCAGGGGCAGTAATTGCTGCTTGGCCCTGCTCTTACCTCCTGGTCTATATTTATGGCTGTCTGAAAAGGAAGGTGTACAGGAGTCACCAAAAGCTCCTGTGAGTTGCCAGACAGCTCTTTTCAAGCCTTCTAAGTGCTGCCTTCAAGTCAATAGGTGACAGTTTGCACTTTATATGACTTTGAGTAATATGCCATATTAGATAAGACAAAATATTTAATTTTCCATCTTCTTTGTAAAAGGATCTGGTCAGGATTCACTTTTAAGCTGTCCTCACCTTCCTAGGGTTGGTTTAAAATAAAACAGTTGGGGCACCTGGATGACTCAGTCGGTTAAACATCTGACTCTTGGTTTCACTCAGGTCATGATCTCACAGTTTGTGGGTTCAAGCCCCACTTCGGGCTCCATGCTGACAGTGAGGAGCCTGCTTGTGATTCTCTCTCTCCCTTTCTCTCTGCCCTCCCATGCCTGCGTGCTTTCTCTCTCTCAAAATAAATACATAAACTTAAAAAAAATACAATAATTACATCTCTCAGTGTTTGTTCACAAATACATGCTTGTCTGTGTAATCTCTGAAAATTTGAATGATTGAAAGAATGTACTTTAAATATTTTTTAATGTTTTATTTACTTTTGGGAGAGAGATAGAGACAGCATGAACAGGGGAGCATCAGAGAGAGAGGGTGACACAGAATCTGAAGCAGGCTCCAGGCTCTGAGCTAGCTGTCAGCACAGAGCCCGATGTGGGGCTTGAACCCACGAACCGTTGAGATCATGACATGAGCTGAAGTCAGCCGCCCAACCGACTGAGCCACCCAGGCACCCTTGAAGGAATGTACTTTAAATAGGAGGTGAAATCATAGCAGTTAATTTCCTATTCCTTCAGGCTTTCATTAATTCAGTTAAAAAAAATGGAAAGTAAGAATAACAAAAATAAAGGAAACTATAAGCTCTATCTAGAGACAAATGAGACATTGTTTAAATTTGAGTTCTAGAATGGTGGTTATTCCATCAGGGCTTGGTTGTTAGAATGACAGAGAATTTTTATTCTGGTCCTAATAATGCCAGTGCCTTTGTCTACCTTTTGGGGGCTGCCCTCTAAGCATGCCTATCAGTCTGAGCACAACTCTGAGGACAAGGTCCAAGACTGTCAAGGATGAAAAATAGAAGAACCTGAGTGAACCTTTCAGTGATGTCATCTTTGATCAAAGAAATAGAGAAATCTTAAAAAAAAAATTTCTGGCCCCTAATTAGGGAATTTTTCCTGGACTGACGTAGGCAATATAGTTCACCTTTATTTCTGCCCTTCTCTCCCCCAACCTTTTTTCTTTTTCTTTTAATTTTATTAGAACAAGACAAGGAATTACCAAGAATGGCTCTGATGAAGCTAACACACTGCCTAAATATTTATTCTCACATACAGGGTATTTAGATTGCAGATGTGTAGAAATGCTGTTAAGTTAAAAATAACTTTCTGCAAGGCAATGGCCCGCTGGAATGCTAATCCAAGCCCACTGCTTATCCTTCTGGGACCAGGGTGTCCTGGCTGCCCGAAGTAAACAACCCCAGCCTCATTTCCTTAGGACTCTTCACCTTTTTGCTTGAGCTATTTTAAAAATGTGTGTTGAGACTAGAAAGAAACAGCAACAAGAAGGGGAGAAAAATCCTGAGACGGCCACTCTCACTTCCAGAGACCCCCTACATTCTCTACTGAATGCCTGGTGGGTAAATTTCCTTCCCTCCAGACCAAAGGTAGCTCTGCCATTCTGATCCTTAGAGTGAATGAGTACCTCGCCTGAACTGAGTGCAGCTAATCAGTAATGTGGTTCAAAGGGTAGGTTCATGGCAATACCTGGAGCCAAGTGAGACCACTGAGTCCTGGAAGGGAGGAAAGCCTGGGGGAGGGGAGATGGCGTCTCGGCCAGGCCCTAGAGCCGCTGTTCCTTCAGGCTTTAGCTGGGGTGCCCCAGCCCCTCTGGGCCTCACTTTTTCAGCTTATAAACTGGAGGGAAGCTGTCACAGGACTGTGCACTGGGGGCTGATAGATCAATGCAAACCCCTATCCAGAGCAAGAAAGACAATAATAAGCAAGAACCTGGATGCTTTGTGTGGATGCACAGTGGTGCTCTTGATGAAAGGGCACAGAAAGGGCACAGTTTGGGGTCTCAGGGGAAGTTTGAGGTGCCCACAGTAACAGTCCCCATGGAGAGTGGGAGTAACATCTGGGCAAAGGTTTAAGAGAAAAGAAACCACATGAATATAGTGGAGGTCCTCTCCTTTAAGGTCTCCAGAGCACAGAAAGATTTCACATCATTTTTCCCTACCCAGAGAAATATTTTACAGTGATGCCCTCTTAGAAATAGATTATTTACATAGCTCAAAGCATGAGTATTTCACGCTTGGGAGTCTTGTTAAACTTGAACAAAAACATTAAGGGCTCCTGTAAATTTCTACAAAAAGATTGGATGTCGTTAACGTGAGACACATAACTGCCTTATATATTGTTGAACTTGTTCTACATCATTTTATGTGACAAACCACTGGTTCTTAGTTTGCACTGTAGTAATGACCAGCTTCCCAAGGAAACCTGCCGCAATCACAAAGAGTTGGTCTGCTCACCGCAGCACCTGAACCCAGCAGATCTTCCAGGTTTGCAGGGCAGTGCCGCACAATTGTGGCAGCAGGTTTCTCC